>NW_013566367.1:0-95103 GCF_000499605.1 Eimeria maxima | reverse complement strand
AGCCGAGACACTACCTCCTGCACCAGAAACGTGCTGACCTAAGCAACCGGAAATTCACTTTCCCATCACACAACCTCGCCAGCAAACAACAAACCCGTCAATGTTCATCCCCTACAATATAGCGCGATCACGAAGGGATGCAAGCAAACGTTCTAATGCTACAAGTCAAAGGAAAAGACATTTCCACCATCGGGTGGGAAGACCTCAAAACGCCAACGCGCCGACCCCTCATCCCGCATCCAGCTCACAACATACAACAACACAATAGTATCTGCTAGCGTTGAAAGCGTTGAACACCTACACATCTCTGTCACAAACCACAAGATCGCGCGCTTCGCGTGCTTTTTTACAAGCACAAACACACTTCCTGCTCCCGGCAACATCTTATAATGCTCCCATGCAGCTTACTAGATTTAAGACCTGTACTCCAATATCCAAGGCGTTCTGCACTAATCTGTTGACTTCACGCCTACTCATTGTTGCCGTTAGCCGCTCGTCCTCCTCCTAGGTGCTGCACTAATTCCCACTCTACTTCTGCACGTCTACGTCCAACCAAACATACTCTCTACGCAAACGACTCCAGCGCTTAGACCTCTTGCCCGTGGACACCTTTGAAAAAGTAAATGCTCTCGATGCCATCTAAAGCGGAGAAATGCAGAGTCACACATCCTCGCGTACTTCGTGCATACAGGCCACAAATCAAAACGGGAAAATATCAAGGAGGACTGCAGTCCTCCCCGCGATAAGCAGCGTCAACAAAGCTAACCCATAAACCCCAAACCACTATCATTGTGCGCTAACCCCAATTTCCTCATGCGATTTCACCCTCGCACCACACAACTCTTGAAAGCAACGGCCCTCGCCACCACAAGGGGCAAACAGACAACGCGCTTTTGTCTCATTAGTGATCTCCCAGAAAAAGCAACACGCTAATCCGGCTTGTTGCAATACACCACACGCAGCCGAGACACTACCTCCTGCACCAGAAACGTGCTGACCTAAGCTTCCACGTGAACAAGTCGAGTTCGGCAGCGTAGAAGACTATACAACCTCTGCATAAACCTACAGAATTACGAAACTCAAAACGCGCAGAAGTGCTGTGTGCAAAGGTGCTCTCTAAATTTAACATACAGCCTAGAGAGCCGTCCACAGGTGTGTTGTGATCAGCCATAACATGCGCACCAACAGCAACGTACACTACCACATAGCTATGCAGGCACAACGTTCCGAACTCTCCCGAGCCACTGTCATGACAGACTCGCTCAATATCTCGCCAATATGGTTGCTGGCGAGAATGCGGCGACCTATTAATACGATCGTTTCAGATGAAAGACGCACCTCCTATGTGGGCGGTTTTGCAACGCTGTACATTTGAACAGTGAACATACCTTGCGCCTGTAAACGCTGGCGTGCACTCTCACTACGCTTAGCAATACCTGCATCGATAGGCTAGAAAGTCCGCGAAGACTCACCTCGTCACCCCAACATGAAAACGCTCACATCCTACTGCGCCTGCCTAACAGCCACCACCAGGAGTTTACAAGCATACCGTCAAAACCCTTGCCACCTGTCACTGGCACACACAACATGACTTTAGCACCAACGTCAATTACACATGACCTACCTGAAGACGAACAGAACCACAATCAAAGCGCATTCCCTAAGTCCACTGGACCACTTTAATGCAGCGCGGTGGTTTCTCCTTTTTGCGCCACGGTCCTGTTGGTGTGAACATACTTCACCATCAATCGGGACAAAGGGAAACGCTCTGCATGCACTGCTCAAGGCTTTGCATTTTTGTGTCATGCAACATTTGACTGCTGGACGTTTTCGCCAAGGCTCACCGCACCGAACGTAGAAACGACCCCCTCTTCCCATGCACAAAACTACACCTGATTACTCAACCGATCCCGTTTTGCTCCCCTGGAAGCACACCGTACGACATGCTCAAACACATCCGAGAACAACGGCAACGAACGTCTGAGTGTCTGCATGGCAATCTAGCACCACATCTGCATCTGGCTTTCATTTTCTGGCATTGTGCACATAGCAGTCAATACGCGTTGCAGTCATACGAACAGCTATATAGTATCACGCGAAATCCAGCTTCATGGCTAAGAATTGCTTGGCATACTGCGTGATTAGGCTCCGTGCGCTCACAAAACGCAAAACAATGTATCGTCTTGCACTAATACAAAGAGGCCTGCTGTAAAACCCACTTGCTGAGGAAGACACTTGGTAGGCAAAGCAATTACAACTTTCCCTTATTGTTACAATAAATTGTACAAACGCAGTCCCGTGGATGTTCATTCTCTACAACATGGCGCAGTCAGCAATACACGCACGCAAAAGGCTGAAAAGTCGCCCAGCCCGGCAAGCGTTGTCAACATCATCAGCGCCTTGCGAAAAACACAAAATGACGTTTACACAATTAATCCTTGTATCCACTTCACAACACCAGCAAAGACAATTATAAGTGCTGCACTTGACACTACACTCATGTTATTCACGACCTACCAGGTCAAACACTTCCCGGTGGGGCCTTCAAAAAAGGAGCCAACATACTTGCTGTTCTCGGCAGTAACCAAACGTTCCCATGCAGTGTACTCGAGTTTCTACATGTACTCTGGTATTCAATGTTGACTGCACTGAACTGGTGAATTCCCGCAGACTCGTTGCCGGCTCGTTGCGGACATCTTCCGATTGTCAACCGTGCTACGTGGTGCTGTATTTCCCCAACGAGCGTGGCACGCTCCAGCACAAGCAAAACATACTTCCTAAGATACAAGGAAACTAGTACTGGACAAAAGTAATATATCACGACCCTACCATCCCTTCACATGCAGGCGTGGTTCTCCTCAAACGGCGAAATAGAATATCTGAATACCCCAAAATATCCATAACCTGCCATTTGGACCTGCACTCCCGCAGGTGAAGCCGTCCCATGAATTCCGAACTCGACGTACTTCATAAAGTAACCGAGTCAAGAATCACACGTACAAGCTAAAGAGTGCCCAGGACAACATCACATCAATCTTGCAATCACTGCTTCACCTCCCCCGAGCTTGCAGTAAAACTTATTGATGGTAGAAATTCATGCTTATCGCTGTATATGATAGGTAAAATTAAGTGAACCTGTCCTGAGCGACGAGTAGTTGTTACGGTAACGTGAAACTACTGAGCCCGTGCCGCAGACAGGCTTACTTTCAAACTGGCAGCCTTTCTGGATGCCTTCATACTGCACAGGAGTGCAAACAGTGTTATTGAGAGTAGTGCAATCGTCATTTGACGCTTGCTAATAACTGGGTAGCGATTTTGCTCATGCCCTTCCTCTCGCTCAAATTGCTGCGCCGTGACTGCTGGCTGATCTAATTCAACCAAAGTCCCGGTCGAACTGGAGGGATCTTCATTTAAAGCTGATGTTGCCACACCCAGCAATGCCAGTAGAAGAAGAAATACAAGTTTTATCTCCTGCAGGAGAGAGCGGGGCAAGTTGCATTGCCCATTGTCCAAATTCCTGCCGCCGCGGAGAGACATGTTGCCCCAAATGCCTTATGTCTGCGGTGCCCGTAGAATCGTGATATTCTCGCATTCACTGAAATAGAAGCTTGCTGCTTCGAATATGCTGAACTCCTGGTGTGCAACAATGACCCTGCAATGACGGTTCCCCTCCGGGCTCTCCAGTACTGCTGATGGGCCACTACCACCGGATCTGTCTTCTATCCAGACTTCAGCTTACTTCCCTTGGCAGTAAAACTTGCTCCATAACTTTTTCTGAGCACGAAAAACTTTTGACTAAAGATAAAATGGGAGGAAGACAAGAGTTTGTAAATATCGCGTTGTCCTGCAATCAGCGATCACGATACCATCGGTTGCACACTGCAGGAACACTCTAATATGGAGCATGGTACACTACTTGGAGAATTACAAATATGCTCGAAAATGTCATTTTATAAGTTATTTGGTCTTCGCAGACTATTCCAGTGGGGGATCTTGGTGGGTCTACCCAGTAGGCAAGTAGGCAAAGGCGGGGGTCCAAGCATTAGTATTGAATCGAGAAAGGTTCTAATCCCTGATATGGCCGCGTGTATCTGGCACAATTAAATCTGCACGAACACTGCGAGGTTGTACGTGACTGTGGGTTGCAATTCATGACAAGCCACCTCTCCCGGTGCTTCAGGCGCTTGCACCTCTGTCTTCTACGTTACCTAGTGTCTAAGAAGAGACTTCTGCTGGTGTTATGGAGCTCCCACTGTAAGACTTCGGTTCCGTCACAGCTTCCAATGATCACGGGATATGATCGAGGGCAACAGTGGCGTGTGAGAGGAACAAACCTCACCCCAGAGCAGGTCCTGCAGCCGATTTTCACACAACTAAGGAGCTAAGGTCCTTCAAAAATATCTGTACACACAGTAAATTTTGTGAACTCCCTATTTTGTTAAATCACCACCTTCCTTAAAGAATGGATATTGAACAGGATCGGCCATCTGGTGGGGAGGCGACTAACGGCTACCAGCCTCGTCGAGTTGAAGCGCGCCTAACTTCTTCCTCTTATCCAAAGGAAAGTGTTTCTGCACTCAAACCACGAAAAGTGATCGTGCAACAGCCGACCACCCAAATGTGGCGGCTGCCAGGCAATATTTTTCTCTAACAAGCACAAAATGAACTGCAGTAGCTACTAGCTTCTTCGGTATTAGGAGGCACGACAATGGTGGCTATCTAAACAAGGGTAGTACTTTTCCAGAGCACATCGGGAATATGCACGATTTTCGTAGCGCATTGCCATACAGGCTTATTCCTAGGTCCCAAAGTAACAGGAAGCGGGAGAGTTGAGAAGTACTATGCAGGGCTAGCGAAAGTGGGCGACACTGAAAAGAATCAGTTAGTGGTCAACAGATGCGCAACGATGGGATCATAGCCTCTGAATAAGAGGCTTTTAGAAGAAGTAGCCCATGGAGGAAGGTAATTGATAACCATCTAGCTCCAAACCCAACCGCCTAAACCCTAAACTACTGAACCCTAAACACTAAAAATCCCTAAACCCTAAACCCTAGGCCCTAACCATAAAACCGTAACCCATAAAACTCTAAACCATTAGCCTTGTTTTCGTTGGCGCCGAAGCGCCACGCCTAAACCCTAAACCCTCGACCATAGTGTAGTGGAGCAAACGGCACGCAATAACTACTGTAAAACATTTTTAGAGAATAACCAGGGCCGTGTTGATATGGAAAGGTGAGTATTCTCTGAAGAATTTTTTAACAGGATCTTGTTTATCTTAGTATATGAGAAAAGTGCTCCTTTACTTCCCAGCCCTCCCTGTCGTTTTCAACACAGCGCTCTTCTATCATTTGCTGTCATCACCATGCCTGCAGACAGTTGGTTGATTATTTTGGTGGCTTTACATTCGTTTAACCATAGTATATCCTTCTTCCTAATGCACTGCAACTATTACAATGCATGATAACGAAAATTGCTGAGGCTTAACGTTTGTCTTGAATCGTGTTTGGAATGGGAAGTCTAACAAAAGAAATTGGACTGTCCTACAGTCCACACACTCTCTGGCTGCCTACCAAAGATATATCGCATCCGACCACCTCCTACCTCTCGTGAACACTTCGAATAAAACGCAAGTTTCAGAATCTGGCACCTGGGCTTGTTTCATGAACCCCACCATTCTGTTGACCTTGAAACAATCTAGCAGCAGCAGCCAATTCCCGTGTGGGGCCTTCGTGCGCTGTAGACAGTTTACTATATGAAGCTAGAAAATTTCTTTTATGCTTCAACTGTTTCGTTGTTAAGTAGTGTTCAGGGACTGCAAAGCGATCACCGCTGTGAAGAGCCCATCGGTAGACGCGCCGGAGCCAACGGGAGTGCGGGAAGATGAAGAGATTGGCCTGCCGGACGGAACTTCCGTATATCATGAAGCTTTTGTACTGCAAATATTTGTTGTTTTTCGTAAAATATATTTTGTCTAAAAGGAACACGCGTTGCAGCCCTGTCCATCGGCTGTGTCGGTGAGTGCAGCCAAATAGCGATTGCATTACACACCAATGGTTCGCCGCTGAAGGGTTCTGTCGTCCAACAGCGAGGCGTAAGCTTTTGGAATTCCGACAGCTTCTCAAATTCTTCTCAAAATATTCTTCTCTGTCTATTTGGAGTATCAGTTTCTTTTGTAATTTCTTGGGGCTACCCTCTGCCACCTCGTTCGACGCCGTCGGAGCCGCCGACGGGCCAACGACCGACCAGAGGGAAAACAGGGTGTCGACGGCATAAAACGAAGTAAGATTTATTTTTTCTCTGCAAGCAGTAAAAATTGCCCAACGGGTTGGTGTGCCACTCCGGATATTGTAAGGTTCCTGTGAATGTTTACGTTTCATCAAACAGCACCGATCGATTTCTGAAGCACTCGTTGGAATTCGACTGTTTATTTTCCAAGCTTAGAGTGTATTTTAACTTATTGTTCAATGTTAGTGTGGGTGTAAACTGCTCCCGAGTTTCCTTTGGCTACCCTGCTGCAATAGGTTGGGCCGCTGCCGGGCGCCACGTACACACAATCTCTGGGTAGATACAGGCTTGCGTATGCACGTTTGTGTGGTCTACTTGGCTTTTGCCTTCAGGTAAACTGTATCTGAAGCCCCGGTAAACAGAATAAAATGGCGGACGCGAAGCAGAAGTTGGCGCGCTTCACGAGTTGGTTGGGTTTGGCTTGTGGCGTGCTTTCCCTTGTCGTATTCTTCTTCCTAATGCCGGCGGTGTCACCGCGTGTTGTTGTGTACGACGAAAGTTTCACAAAGGATTACAACCGTTACACATGGAGGTTCGCTATGTTCTCGTTTGTGCCAGATGTGTTTGTTGACATATGGACTCCGTTTGTTATGGGCATGATCTCTATTATCTGCCACTTCGGGGAGTTCAGCTTCGACTGGATGTGCAGAACATATGGACACTTCTTTGTCTGGAACTTCGTAATGGCTCTCTTTGGACAGATCGGGTATTCGGGCATCATCGGCATCATCGCCAGCGCCTTCACGCTTCTTTGCACCCTGCTGAGTCTTATCTGTGCCTTCCTCGTCAAGGACCAAAGCGCGAAGCTGCAGATCACGCAGCAGAAATAGACGAATGATAGGTGAAGAACCAGAGGACGGACAGTAGACGAAATTAGAGGTGAATATGCAGCAACAACGAAGACAAGCGTGCCAGACATCCACTTCCCTCTGCGAAACGCCTCGATCCGTTCCCGCCACTTTTCGTCATGTGTGTTGCTGCTCTTTTTATATTGTATACTGTCAACAATTTATACTGTCTATAGCCGGCACATACCTGCGGCAATTTGTGAGCTGGATAGCTAGCCATCCAGTTTAGCAGGTATCCAGTAACTCAGGCAGTGAAGGCTCCTGCATTCCTGTCACTCTCTACCTCTCTGCAGCCGCACTTCGTCCTTCGCTGGAAGGTGCGTATGCGATTTGTTGTAACTCCAACTACCGCTGTCTATCCTAAAGGCGAAGTACTCACTTTCACCAATGCAAAGAGCATAAATACTGACACAACAACTCAGTTTAGGAAATTCTACATTCGGTTTAACTAAGCCCGTCCATACAAAGAGGAAAGCATTTAATAATTCAACTGCCCGTTTTCCATGGACTTGATGGCTGGCATAGCAGCACGTGCCTCTGCGCCATCTAAAAGCCCGAAACTCTTCAATGCACGCAATTGATGACTAACAACGATGTCAAAAGGGTGCTGCGTTTCCTCAAACGGAGCAGTTGCGAGTTTCGTGTTCTGCAGATTTCGCCTTTCATGCGATTTGCAGTGAAAAGCGAGGACTATCGTCCACCTGGCTGTTCGTTCGATTGCACTTCAATCTGTCTCTTTCGACCCGCTTTTCCATATTGGTTTCCGTGTACACCCCTCGGTATTTGCGTAAAGAAGCCTTCTGCACACGGGATACACCTATCTGAGTTGCAACGGTTCGCACTCTCACAACAGACTCCTTCTATTGTGCTTCTCTTAGTCCTTAAATCCATCGTATTTGTCATTCAATCTAACGTGATCGTCTCGTCACCCGCGTACATCTGCCGCCACTCCCGCGCTGCGCATACATAACGACCAAATAACACAGAAACAGCCATCTGCCAATTTTGTTGGCGTTGGCTAACGGCCTTACTACGACAATAACCTGCAGGGGGGTATGAAAATGAGGTACAATCGAGCAGACAGTAACAAACTGTTTTTATGACAAGAATGTGTGTAATGGTTCTTCTTAGACCCCCCACAACTGCATCTTTAAGTCGTCTACCGAGAGCAAAAGAAAGTCACGAGCCATAAGTTTCTCACTTCATTATTTTTCTGTCGGCACTCCGTCAATGAAGGCTGCAATCTTAAAACTACGCCCATGGCTGGTGGATTTACTCATCTATTTACTAACTATCTGGTCCTGCGCACCCTACACCTATCTATTCTGGTGCATGCCTTGGAGAAAATACAATTGCCACTACTTGATTCCCAATCCAAGCTGTGTTTCACAATCGGTCTATCGGCGTCTTGCATGCACCCCTCTTTCCATACAGTAGTGTATCGTTATATCTGTATCCCGTTCTCCCCTCGACATGTGTGTACCTCTTTCTTCTGCTGCTTGGCGATCATGTTTGAAATGGTCCGCCACTTTCGTGTCCAGGGGATCATCGGGTTCGGGAGCCGACAAGAGGGCCTGTACGGAGAGCAGCACCGTGCGAATCTGCAGTGCGGGGCTCCACTTGTCCTTTAAAATGTCTAGGCAAATGCGTCCCAGCGCATCCTGCTCGGGAAACAGCACGGATACACACCAGAAAAGCAGGCCCACGCCAATACTAACACGAAACAAAACACCTGTACCGACACAAATGGCATATGATGGTCCCCTGATGAATATGCGTACAAACTTACAGCTTCGTACAAACAAAATGTGACTAAGGTATATCACTACAACCTCTTCAGTCTGCTTTAGTCTACAAACGGTTCTCGCTCGTTCTGGACATGCACGGATAAAGCCCTTCCGGAAATGCACACTACCATGGGTCAGCACTAAGATCGGACGAGCTGCGAGAGAACGGGAACTCCTGGATCGATCGGCTGCCCCCTTGCGCGCTACCGTTTTACAGACTGAGCGGACGATCGTTTCATCTGTTCGGAGGCGACTAAATCAGATACTCCGTGCACATTAAAACGTATTAGCAATCCGTCCTTCGTGACTACCAAAATACTGAAGTATGCGCGAGATGTAATACTGAAGCACGAACACCTTGTCAACAAACCAACTACCACCTTTTGCAGACGCGGACAACCACACAATGCCTTGGATTTGACGGGGAACAGAAAGCTAACGTCCCATTCTTCATCTAGTGTGTTATTCCTACTAAATATTTCTCACAATATTCGGGTGGTAGATTTTCGTCAGGAAACGAACTTTGGGGGGCTCCATCGGGTACTGCTCCGGCAGAAACAGCTCAAGACGGTAGCGGCCGCCTGCGCGTAGACCCAACGCAATTTGCTGTATTAAAGAATTGGGCGTGGAGGCGAAACGCAGGGGGAGCAAATAATAAATCACTGAGGGTAGCAAAACCACGAAACCCCTCACCTTCGTAAGGGGTGCCAGCGGGCCCCGTCATTATAATTTTAAAATACCGGTAGTTGGAAGGGTCAGGGGCTGCCTCAATGCCAGGAGCTGCAAACCAGACGCCAATACGGGAAACGCAAACTTACTGTTACAAAAAAGAATCAGGGGGGGAGCACACAGAACGGGGAGTGAGAGAAATAAGGAGATACAAATGAAATGAAGGAGCGATGAATGCAGAAAAAGAATACACAAACGATAACTGACGGAATGCTGTCCACACAGAACAGGGAGGCACAAGCACCGGAAATAAGAAGGCATACTGCCAAAAAAAGAAGGCAAACAATCAGAATGCACCAAGGTGCATTCAAATCATAAAGACGGGAGATTCCGACTCAGTAAAATTGGGAACTGAAAACGCCTACGCAAGAACATGGCGTCTGGTGAGCATCTACGGCACCCCTGCGCCATTGTTTCTTTCCTTTTCACGCTTTACTACTAGTGCAATATATTAAATCATCCCTCTTATGCAATTTTATTCCTCCCTGTATATCTCCCCCCTTTCGATTCTTTACTCCCCTCGTTTTGGCCCTTTTTCCCTTTCACCCCCTTACGCTGTGTTTGCCATTTTCCCCCTAGCGCCAACTCGTCCAGTGTACCGTTCGTGCGTACAGAAAAAAAAAGCACGAAGATAAAGTTCACTCAGTTTGCTTACGGGGTTCGCTGGCGAGATTGTGTGTTTCTTTTTGAATGCGTTTAGGAACAAGCATCATACTGCTGCGCTGCCTTGGCCCGGCAGGGCACAGGTAGCACCTGTAGCGAAGTGAGGAGTTAAAATGGCAAGACAAAAAGAAAAAGGAGAAGGATGTTCGTAATTATGAGTCACAGGCAGAATGCAATCCCAGGCAGCCACAAAGGGCGATCGGATAAGCAAAAAACCAGCGGAAAGAACTAAATATTCCGCACTCCCCGATTCAGTAGGGGAACAGATGGTCAGTTTTCATGCTTATTTTCCCTTTTCGATGCAGATATCTATCTAACTGCACAGAACGATGAGCATTTGCGAATTACACAAAACGCCCTGCTCCTACCACAGCCCCCCAACGGTAGTGCCCGGCACTCCAATGGCGCCCGCGAATGGCAACGGGTAGCAAAACAAGGAGACTGTGAGGCGTTTAAGTTAAAGTAAGATATTTTAAGTGTTCTTAAGTGATATAATGCGTATAGAATAGAAAACTCTGTTGATGGTCAGGCCTGGAGTCTCAACAGTAAAGACAACAGCTGTAGCTGCTTGTAGCTAGCAGCCTCCGCGCACTTCGCACATCAAGCACAGTGGGGAGCCACTCTTCTGGCGTGTTAAACTAAATCCGTGGATAATTTTCAATAGTGAAACGAAGTCCAGGTGGTGCTTGGATGGTTCATGTGGGTCACTAAGGCTTGCAGAGACCTCTCGCGCCCCAGCGGTATTCTCGTTGCAAGTTTGGTTGTCTGCATTATGAAGCATGCCCTGTCTGAAGGTAGAACATGTATTTCTACTTGCAAAAAGATAGCTTTGTGCGGGCCGCGCAAGTGTTCAACCGTTGCCGATGGTTTGAATAAAGGGACCTGGTGTACTGTGCACACGTGGGTGTGGGGTTGTTGCCTCGTAACAGGAATTGTAGAAAGGAGTGTTGCAACTCAGGGCAGGTGCAGATCTACTCTCCAGACTAGCCCTAGTCGTATGCAGAAGGTGAAACTTGGGTGCTGGAAGAGAGACTACCAGCTTCTTTGAGATTTAATGTTCTGTTTCGTCCTTCTCACTTGACTCGGTGCAGCCTACGAGGGCAGGCTAATACGAAGCAGCACCCCTGTTGCGTCTGGTATTGCTGGACCATCGCTCTCTTGTAAGTCCCTTGAAAGCCTAATAAATTGCTCTCTTCTCTTATTTTGTCGTCGGGGCCAATTGTTCGTAACAATATCAGTACGGCAATATTGCGCTCATTCCGTTTCTCTCAACTTGCCAGACAAGAAGGCTACTCATACTCCCCCTCTACTTGTTCCCTTTCTGAAAGGCTACAGAGCCTAGTAGGGCGGTGCTCATCGCTGCACTAGGGGGGCGCGCTAACTGCAGTCACTAGACTGTAAATAGAGGGAAAAGCCTAGGTAATTGAGGTGTAGACAACGATGACTAGTGGCTCTCTATTGCCTTTTTTTACTTGTTCACTTCAGCTGGTATTACAGGCGGAAACGTTCATAAGTTCAGAAGAGCTGTCGGTGCTCTAAGTTGCCAAAAATGACAGTGAAGCTGCTTCTCTGTTACGCATGCCTTACCAATGCTCCCAGCAGGCCATTGGCTGCTAGGAGACGCCGACGACTGTTACGGCCTAAACACAATCCATTGTGCGCTTAGTGCTAAGTCCTCCAGGAATATAAAGAGGAAACATCCCACATGGTTAGTGCCAATGGTCTATGGTTCCCCATGACTCCATGCACCATTTGACCAAAAAAGTAGAGATGAGATAAATACACGTAGAATGTGTATAGCAATACATGAATAGATGCATCCTACACAGCAATAAATGCAGCTAATACCGATTAATTGCCTTGCAGACGCTGTATCTGAGAGCGATGCAGTACGACTGCAAGCGCTTCTGTCTTTGCGTATTTTATGTTTCAGTCTTCTTGTTTAGCATGGCTGCTTTTGTGTGTCTGTCTGTCGCTTTTCTCTGCACCTGCCCATAAAATAAGCCGGTGACACCCTGTTATGGCACAAGCGGCCTTCATCTTCTCGGGACCTTGGGAGCCTGCAGATCGAGCTTAGGGCACTGATTCGGCAATATGAAAGCACAAATGAGCGAAAGGAGTGCAGTGAGGAGAGAAAAGGCGCTGCAGACGATACCAATGCCACCGGAGTAGCCAATGTTGCCGAAGAGCGCCAAGACGAAGTTCCACAGAAAGAAGTGAATGTAGGTTTTGCACATCCAGTAGAAACCAAAGCCGTGGAAGTGGCACAAAATGGAGATCAACCCCATCACGAAGGGCGTCCAGACATCAAGAAAGACAGAGGGCGCAAAGGTAAACAATGCGTTGCGCCAGTAGGTTTTGTTTATGTCATTCAGCACGTCATCTGAGTCTACTTTGATCTTAGGGCTCAACGCGTTCAACAGAAAACACCACACTACTATGGTGAAGGCGCCCGTCAGCAGCCCCACCCAACTTGTTACCTTTCCCAATATCTGTTTGCCGTCTGCCATCTTCTGAGCCTGCAGACAAAGAAAAGACTCAAGAGCAAAAACCACAAATTCAAAGCTTGAACAACACTTTGTGTGGGCTCCCAGCTTTATTCGGTTAGGTGTATGTTGAGACACAAGGCAACACCACCAAGAATACGGAACGAAGCATATCAATGTAAAAAAAAATGCTGCGGCAGCAGATGTGGACAGGCGGCAAAAATAAGGGCTGGTACCAATACTGAGACAAAAACCAATGATGCTAGAAGGAGAGAAAACACAAATACAGCGAGGCAGTGGTGTTCGTATAGAAAGGTTGAGAGCTACAGCTGCACAGTATCACAGCCTACGAGGCTGGGCCACGGAAAAACAACACTAGTGCATCGGCTCAAGGCTTGCATTCACAGTGGAGCTAGACAGAAGTGCTTATCGTGAAATGGAAAAAAAGAAAAACAGAAGCAACATTTGTACATTCTAAGGTCTAAGTGTATACACGGTACGCGACAGTGAACTGCCTTGGGCTCGTGCACGGTTGCGGCTCTGCGTAATGCAAAGCTGCGAAGGAATATTACTGAGTTACATACATTAAGAACAACTAAGGAAGAGAACTGAAAAGGCGTGAAAAGGAGAGGAGAAATCACCCGCCCTGCCTCTGCCGCAGCAACGCGCTGCTTCAGCAACAGCAGACGTAGGCAGAAATGGGCTTACTTGTGATGAATTCCTATTTGCTTCGACTTCTTTGTGTTTCTTTTTCTATAGTTTGCACAGTTAATGAGAGATAAGAGAACGAGAAGAACCTCAGGAGCAGCTCATCCGTCTCTCTCTGTTTGTAGTAGCGGCCATGGTGGCCGCTGGTCAGCGGTCGTCCTGATCGCCTAACAAGTGAGTCGGTGCAGCCCTGCATCAGCTGTACCTTCCAAATTAATATATGACTTGCTCATAAAGATAAAACAGTTGAATCTTCAATTGCATCGACTAGACAAAAATGGGCTTTTCAGCTGTCCAATCCGTTTCTGTCATCTGCTTCCTTCCTCTATCGACCACAACCAGCAAACAATAACGCTGTTGGACCACGCAACCGCCAAACAGGAACGTGAACTATGTGAATAACATTTCATTTACATCATGTTCTAAAAAGCAAATAAGCAAACCAGAACATCCCATGTGGTAGGGTTTTTGCCTATTTGGGGTTTGTCTTGTTCTTTCGTTCTCCCACGCACCACTTCTACGATTGTCTCCAACAAGTGCCGCTGCAGTTCCTGGCTGTCTCATGCAAAAAAGACAAAACTCAAGACCATATTGCTTTCCTGCATACTTCTGTTTTAATGAAAGAAGCACTGAGGAATTAATGAGGTAAGGAAAGCAGAGAAAACGGAGCAGACATGCGAAACGCATGTTTGCAAATGTTGGAACACAAGCCATGAAATACTGTGAACCAAGCTGATAAACAATGTTCTATTGGTCTTATTAACTCTATACGTATTTAAATCCCGGAAGGTGTATCGAATTTGGCTCTGCAAGAGACAATAAACCGAGTCGTTTTTTCTAGTGAGCTTGCAAAGCAGCGACAACGCAAAATTGCCTGAACTATATCCGCGTATCCACCAGCTTGTTTTCTAGCGTTTGCTCGTCTTCTAAAAAGCCCTTCAGTTTAGAGTCAAGGGTTTACTGTTAATCCTTTCCGCCAAAAACACAAAACTACTCTTTGTTAGTTTGTCCCATTCGATTTAGCTCGAGTCGGAGGAGTCCGAGAACTCCTCTTCTGAAGACTCGACAACGGTCTTGACCTGTAGAAGCAAGCAAAATACAACTAATGAGAACAAGGACACCAAAGGAAGGAGACACTGTCCCAATAGGAAAATCTGAAGGACTGTTGCTACTGGTGGTTGTTGGTGCTGTACCTCCCGTGTGGCCAGGCGGAAGCTCTTGCGCTGTGGGGTTCGTTCCCGTTTGTAACTTTTGCCTTTCTTCGTGGACCTCCAGTCTCCAGGTTTAGCAGTGCTATGCCCAGCAGATACAGTAACTGGTCTGTCTTTGAGTGCTGATCGTTTTCCAGGTTCCACGTTGACTACTGCTGATTCTGCTCTTCGTGCTGCTGCTGCTGCAATGATGTTCCGTGCGCCGAACGAACCAAATATGTCCGCATCTGTCGTATGTGACGTTGCACTTGGTGCCCTGTTGCATGCAGCGACAATTAAAACTGAGTTGCAATGCTTGACATATATTCCAAGGAAAGCAGAAAACACATGTACAGAAGGAAGCAAAAGACGGTATAGACAAACCTATGAAGAAAGGAACGCTCTTCTTTCCGTTGAATTTTGTCTACTGCCGGCTGCAACAGACAAACAATGGAATGCTTCAAAATATGGACAAAATCAGTTGAGCTGAGCACGCAAAGAAAACCGAAGCTCGAACTTAGCCGGTCGCAGAGTTCTACTTAAATGCTTTTCAGCTCTAAAAAGGTACACCACTACACATTGTTTGATGTTTATACCATCTCATTCGTATTAGCAACTAACTACACTTTTTCATACCTTTCCAGAGTTGTATCGAATCCACACTGATACTTTTCGCGTCCCGAGCGGCATGCTTTCCTGTTCAGGCAATTAAACAGATGATTCCGCGTAGCTGGTTGCACTAATTACTCACTCGCTTCCATTCGAATCTTGACGATTTAGAAGCAGCAGAATGAGAAGGCAAAAACAAGTCCATTCGGGCGCCCAGCCGAGCCTTCCAGCGTTGCCAGGCCATTCTATGAAGCGTCTGCCCTTCTTCGGCCATTATTATTTCTGTTTGTTGAACAAGAAAGTTCATCGAGGTTCAACCCCAGAGTTCAGTGTGTTATTAACTGGCGCGCTGAGGTGTACATGCACCGCAGAGCAAGCAACCGTTTTCGCGAGTTCCTCCTCTACTCCATAGTATTACAGCAGATGACATTTTAGAACAATTAACCCTGTATTCCCGTGCAAGCTCTGGGAACAAACAAGTGGCAACTTTTTCTGTGACCCCAACATTCTTCTGTTGCTGTTCCAGCCAGGGGGCCGCCCGTTTCCCCTGTTATGGTTTCTTCGCCCTTGTTTTCTCGCTCCCAGTTTCTGGTTTACTTGCCTTCTTCCACTGCGGTGGTGCCAACACACCAGGATCTGTGTTTTCTGCGTGCGTCGGTGCCGTCTAAATGCGCAGCTGTGCGCAAGTAACAGCCTTCTTGTATTTCAACTGTTTCAACTGTATGCAGTCCCAATTGTGGTTGCCCTATCTGTAAAGACGCAATGCTCAAGGAGCAATCAACACCCGAAGATCTGAGGGTTGTGCTAACTCCCAGGGTGCACACGAACAAACAGTCTTTACAGTGCGTATAACACAGTGACCACTGTTCCTGAATTGCAAGCACTGCTGTATGTGCTTATCCTACATTAAGATAAATCAGCTGCTTGCAAACACTGCTTTGCATAGTCCCTCGGCTTGCTAGTCGTGTACTTTAAATGAAACAGTGAACAAACATTTGTGCTAACAATTCTGCAGGCGAGGCAGCTGCAGCAGCTGCCACATGCGTAATATCCAAACTGATAAGTGGCCTCAAACGCCAGACATTTCGTTAGTTCCTGTGTGCCTTGAAGAAGAAAAAACCAGACAACAGCTTATTTTGGCTGCTGCTGCTGCAACTGTCGTTGATGCTGGTGCAGCGTGGATCCAGCGGTTGTCGCTGCACCGCCCCTGCCGGCGTCTCGTGCTTCGCCTTGGAGGCATATAAGCAAAATACAGACAGAATCAAAGTGCAAGGGAAGAGATAGAAAGGAGCTCGTGGCAAGGAGAAAACACAGAAACGGAGATACACACAAACAACTGCTGGAAAGCATGCAAAACTGCATGCAGCTGAAATTGCCAGCATGGAGACGATCACGAAGAACGTCGCTGCGCTTTTTCCGCTGCGTCCAAAGCCGACTGCAAGCCAGGGATGCTGCAAAGACAAAGCAGGCAAAGCAGTAGCAACAGAAGCAGATGGGAGGTGGCTCAAATATGAACGAGAAAGGACACTGCAAACATCCATGTACAACAGCGACAGACAAACCGTAAGAAGACACAATAATACAAGGAGACTAAAAATGGGACAGCAAAAGCAGCAAAGTGTGCCGTCTCAGAGAAAAGCTACCATACAGCGATAATAAATCGTTCAACAGAGGCTGTAGGAGGGAACGGCCTTAATAGACAAAACTACAGAAATCAAGCAGGCAGGCAAACACAACCAATAAACATATACATGAAACCAAACGCCAACGGCCAAAGAGCGATCGCCTGCAACTCCAACCTCGATACTGACGCACCCGATGGTCCTAACGCGGTGCCTGTACACCTCATAGTCCCTTCCAAATAATTTAATCAGCTGTTTCTCCTCGAAAGAAATCCGCTCCAGAAAGAACACGAAGGAAACGACGGAAAACAGGCAACAGCAAATCACATTCAGCAACACAATCTGCGAGCCTGAACCAGCGCAGAAGCAGCAGCAAATATGCTACCAGTTCTAGGGTTTGTGCTGCGCTCGTTACCGCGGGGAGCCGAAGCTCCCCTGTAACATAAGCAAGATGTCCTGCAACTGCAGTGAGACCAAGACGGGGACAAACCACAGGGCCACTTATTCCCTCTAAGAGCAGCGGCAGCAGCGTTAGCAGCAGGTGCAGCAGCTTACCGACAGCCCACCAGAACCAGCCTGCGTATGCCGGATGCCTGCATTTACTGTATACACCGTGGACGCACAGACGATGCTTTTCTGTCTTTTTCCTCCTGATCTGATGGGTAAAATTCTCCCTTAAAGTGAGGAAGCCCAAACACCGAAGCATCAACCCCCCTATTGCAGCAACCAGACCGCTAGCGGATATGAGCACCAACATGCACATAATGTAGAGCTGCCAGTACACCTCAGATGGTGGTTCAAATGCTCCTGCCGCTCCTGCAGATGCAGTAGTGGCGGGAGATGAAGGAACAATCTGCTGCTGCCGTTGCAGAGGCAGCAGCAACACGTCCAAATCACTCGGGAGGAGGGGACGCTGCAGCAGCACATGCCAGGCAAAGGTAAGCAGCTGCAGCACAAGCTGCGGCAGGTGGACCTGCTGCTGCAGCAGGAGCTGCAACAGCAGCGCGTTGCTGCTGTTTAGCACTGCAGCGGCAACTGAAGGTTTGAGTTGCTGCTCCAGCAGTGCCAGTAGCAGCACCGCAGCATACACCTGACTGTTGTTAAGCAGAAATGAGTCGAAGCTGAGATCTTGTGGATGGAAGGACAGGACAAAGAGATATTCTGTGCTATGGTGCAGCAACAGCAGCAAGATAAACAGTGCCTCAGCTGCTGCTGCACACGACAAGCGGCACTGCAACAGCAGAAGCGAGAAAAACATCAAACAGCACCCTGCCACAGACAGTGCAATGCATTGATAGCACATGTCTACTGTCAGAGACCTGCTGCTGCTGCTACTGTTGTTGCTGGTGCTGTTACTGCTGCTGTCTGGCTGCTTGTGTACCATCACACCAGCAAAGACAACCACCCAAAAGCCACGAGCGACGCTCCTTCCAATCATGCAGCTATCTCCCCGGTGATGCAGTTGCTGCAGGAGCTCCTGCTGCCCTACATAATGCAGGTTTTGCTGCAGCTCTTCCTCCTGCTGCTGCCGCTCCAGTAGCAGCAGCAGCAAACCAACGAATGCCCCGGCCGCAAATGCCCCAAAACGGACCAGATGCATGCCAACCTGCCTCCGCGTCCATTCGGTACGTTTATCGATGTTGCTCTCCTTGCTGCTGCTCCTGCTGGAGCTGCTGCTGCTAAGGTTGCTGCTTGGGCGACGACTAATTTCAGGATCTCCAAGAACACCACGTTTGTCGATGTTGCTGTCCTTGTTGCTGCTCCTGCTGGAGCTGCTGCTGCTATGCTTGATGCTTGGGCGACACCTGATTTCTGGGTCTCCAAGCAAATCTATGACACCCTCACGACAAACTGCTGCATCCGCTGCTGCAGCCAATATATTTGTTACATATGTTCCTGGTGCTGCTGCACCTATCGTCCCTCCTGTTGCCCTCGACCACTGTGAAGCCAAGAAAGGGCACGCGGCTGCAGCTTCTGCTGCTGCCTCATGTTGCTTCATCTGCTGATGCTGCGATTCCCCTACTCCACATAGCAATACAGGAGGTGGGGGAGGAGGGTTCCGACGCCCCTGGGTAACAGCAGCAGCAGCAGCATCTGCAGCACCAGAGGAAGCGCCAGCAGCAACAGCTGCAGGTCCCGTTGTTGTTGGTCGTGCCATATGTTCTCCCGCGGGTGTACGCACAACTGTGCACTGTAGTTGGCGTGTTACCGCCTCTTTAAAACAAGTGCGGCTGTTACATGGCTGTTGCTACTGCTGCTGCTGCTACCGTTGTTAATGCTCCAGTCCTTGCGGTCCCTGCTGCTTCTGCTGACGCTTGTGCCGCCACTAATCTAACGGCAGGGTTGCCGCGTTTGCTGCTGCCGTTAATTAACGGGTGAGATCAACAGAAGCGCACCCAATTTTCGCCGTTGCTTCACTGGCTGCCGCTGCTGCTGAAGCCCACGCTGCTATACTGCAAAAGCGAGACTCGCTGCAACGCAGGAAGGCTAGACAAGAACTTGCTGAGGACCTACGGTAAAAGAACTGACTCAAATAACGGAAAGAAAACTGGAAGCAGCAACGGCTGCTTGAATATTGTATGGACGGCAGCAGCTGCCGCCACCGCAGCTGCTACAGCTGCTGTTCCTTCTGCAACACAGGTGGAGGGAGTGTGCGCGTTTACACGTAGTTGTCTCCAAGCACGAACTTGAAGCTACAAAACGCATGGTGCAGGTTTATCGTCCGAACCTTTGACGCGTACAAATACTAAATGGCAGAAGCTGCAGCATCAGCAGGCAGCGCCAGCCTTCTCCAAGGCACCGCTGTCCTTCTGGTGGGCAGAGACATACAGAAAAACACCACAAAAAGACAATTTCAATATTCTTTGACGGGTTCAACATGAAAAGCCTGCCCGTGAGCAGCAGTGGCAAACGCGCAGCCACTAGCAGCAACGCGCATGCAGCAGCAGCAGGAGCAGCGTCAGCAGCCGCGGCGGCTGAAGTAGCCCTCCCCTGTCTCAGCAGGCGAACCCAGGACTATTTAGCTTACTGCAATTTGCTTTTCATGCAGCATCAGTAACAAGGGGACTCCACCTCTGCCGCTGCAGCGCGGCTCTAGGCCTCCCTGCCGGCGAAGGCAGCAGCAGCAAAACTAGCAGCAGCAGGACGGAGAGCAGCGGTAGAAGAGAAGGTAGTAGAAGCAGAAACGCTGGCATGACCATGGATCAGGGCACGCGTAGCAGCAGCAACGATGCTGCTGCTCCAGCCCCTTTGCTGGACGTTGCTGCATCAACAGGAGTGGCATTTAGTAGTAGAACGGCTGCTGCTGCACCGGTCTTCCGTCTGGTTGCTGAAGCGCAGCGCCGCGTCGAGGCGGCTGCCGCTACAGCAGCAGAAGACGTATTGCAGTGTCTCTCAGCGGGAGTTCAGCAACAGCAGCAACCGCAGCCGCAGGAACAGCAGCCGCTGCAGCAGCAACAGGTTGAAGCTACAGCACGAAAAGACGTGGATTACGTTTTCCGCTGGCACACAGCAGCAGCAGCTGGTGATGCAGCGCCCCGTGAACACCAAAGAGAGCAGGATAGTCACGCTAGAGCAGCAGCAAAAGCAGCTGCGGCAGTGCGGACACCTGGAGCACCCTTGAGCCTTGTAGACGTTTGGCAGCAGCCGCCTCTTTTTCCGGTGTACATACACCTGAAAACTCTGACGCGAGGGTTTTTGCCTACTGCTCTTGTTGCCGCGCTGCAACAGGAGGCAGCAGCAATAGGAGTGCAGCTGTTGCCGCAGCTGCAGCAAGTTTGCCTCTTCCAGGGCAGCACAGCCTACCTGCTGCCTCTAGCAGCAGCAGCGGGAGATGCGGCAGAACCGTCTGTGTTGCGCCTAAAGGCAGGCGCTCCTGTAGTTGCTGCTTGCTGCTGCTTGCGTAGAGCGCAGCAGCAGCAGGAACCTATGGAGGCGGGGCAGCAGCAGCAGCAGCAGCTGTTGCTGCTGTTGCTTACAACGCAGTCTGTGGCTTTTTTTGCTGTGGTGTTGCTGCGGCAGCAGCAGCAACGACGGCACCGCGGCATAATTGACTACGGAGCAGGCGGCTGCTGTCCTCTGCTGCTGCCTGCTGCTGCAGGGCAGCAGCCACAGAACAGCAGCACCAGCAAGAGTTGTAACGTGGTGCAGCAGCAGTTGTGGATGGCGCAGCTGGTTGCTCTGGAAGATCTTTCGGTGGACCTTCCAACAGACATTCGATATTTGCTGCAGCAGCAGCAGCAACAGCGAGAAGAGCAGCAGCAGCAGCTCTACCGTAGCCCATGGTACCCAGTGCCTCGTTTCTTTGCGCAGCAGCAGCAGCAGCAGCAAGACGGCAGCAGCACCATGTATGCTTGCATAGGGGGGCAGATTCTGCAGATATCGATTAACGCGAATGCCACTCGCAGTTATGTGCGGCGCCTGCCTCTCCGTCTCAGCAGCAGCTGCAGCACCACCTGCTGCTGCGACCCCACAAGCAACAGCAGCAGCAGCAAGAGTAATAGCAACAGCAGCTACAGCAATAGCGTTGGAAGCGGGGACTTGGGCGATTCCTGTCCTCGGTGCGCGGCGGCCGCCGCAGCAGCAGTGCAGCGGCTGCAGCGGCACAGCGGAGCAGCAGCAGCAGCAGCAGCAGCAGCAACAGGATCGTGCCCAGGTGTTGTGTTTGTCCAGGAGGCCGGCGAGAGGCTGCTGGCAGCAGCAGATGATGCTGGTGGGGTGTATCTGCTGCGCCTAGATAGCCGCAGAGAAGGCCGCCTGTTCTCCCGTATTGCTAAAGGATTTGCTGCACTGTACGCCTGTGTGTTGCTGCTGCTGATGCTGCTGCTTCATTTGCGGTCAGTGCTGCTTGTGCTGCTGATACTGCTGGTCATAATAATGCCGGCAATGCTGCGGCTGTTAGGGCTGCAGCCACTGCTGCCTGGAGTGCGTGCTTTTTTCTTGTGCTGGGTTCCTTCTGCTACTGTTGCTGCTGATGGCGCGCTTGCTGTGATCGTTTCTGCTTTTCGTTGCAGTTTCCGACTGCCACATATAACAGCTTTAGGTACGAGTGGGACAATGAGCGTAGAAGAAGCAGCAGCAGGAGCTCCTGCTGCTGCTGCGGAAAGCGGGAGCTGCCAAAGTCAGATGGAAGGCGAGGATGCGTGCGATTGCCCGCTTTGCTGTAAGCAGCCCGACACTGCACCAGTAACACCAGCAACAGAAACGGGAGCAACGGAAGCAAGGGACGCCTCTGAAGTCACAGAAGAGGAGAGGGATTCCTCAGGGCCTCCCGCAGGCGCTGAATGCGTAGCGTACATCTCCCCCAACTGCTGGCAGCAGCAGCTCCTGCAAGAGCAGCAGCAGCAAGATCAGCTGACGGTCGCAGACCTGTGTTGTTCCTTCACGCCGGATGGCTGCCCATTGCTGACTCTCGTCACCTCGAGAGGAGACCGCGTGATGCTGCTGGCAAATCGGAGTCAAAAAGTTGTTGTCGCTGCTGCTGGCAGCAGCAGCAGCAGCCGCAACGGCTGCTCGCTCGTCAGGGGAAGTTATTCTCTACGTGTTCTTTCCGTTTTGCTTTCCCCCGAAGCAGCACATTACCGGGAGATGGGAAGTGAACCCATCAACAGCAGCAGGAGCAACTGCAACAAAAGCAGCAGGTGCAGCGCCTTAGTAAGGGGTTCATCGCGCTGGCCTCTCCATGACTTGCAACAGCAGCAGCAACAGCACGACCAGCCGCAGGGCGGCCAGCAGCACCAGCAACAACCTGCTGTCACTGTCTGCAACAATGGCCTGTTTGTCTTTTCAGAGGGCAGCAGCATGCAGGAGGAGCAGCAGCAACAGCAGACTGCGACTACAAACAGACAGTCGGTGTTGCTGTCTCTTCGCTCTTCCTGGCCCTCGGACGCGCCCGTCAAAGCAGCAGAAGCAGGCAGCTATCCCTCTGCAGTTGCTGCCGCTGTTGCTTCAGTGCAGCAGCCGATGCATCTGCACTGCTGCTGCCGCCTGTCGCTGCGTTCGCCATTGTTGGCAGCAGCAGAAGACCGACTTTTGTGGTGGCCGCTGCAGCAACCTCAGCTAAGCAGCAACAACACCAACAGCAGCTTGCGCCAGCTACTAGGGGGCTGCACGGAAGGCCTCCCAGAGTTCCTAGTTGCCCCTGCTGGAGGTATCTCTGAAGGAGCTGGAAAGGACGTCCAAGCAGCAACAGCAGCAGCAGCAACACCTGGAAGTAGCAGCAGACGTTTGTGGCTCTTCACCCCTACGGAATTCTTACTTGTCGATGTTTCGACTCGTAGCAGCAGCAGCAGCAGTGTGTGCTGCCGTGTTGTAGGCGCAGCAGCAGCAAAACGAGGTGCTGCTGCGCTGCGGGCACACTGCACTGCTGCGAAGACGGTTCGGCAACAGCTACTGCAGCAGCAGCAGCGCAGCGTGCTTGGTCGTCTGCAGATGGAGGCAGATGCAGCCGCAGCAGCAACGGAAGCCGCAGTTGCTGCCATTGAATGCAGGAGGGAGTTCCCCCTGCTCCCCCCTGCAGCGCCTCAAACACGGTGGGGCTGTTTGCAGCTTCTTGTGTCCCTTCAGGTCGACAATAACAACAGCGACTGCAGCAATGTTTTGCAAGGACGCAACCTACCACGTCTGACCCTCATTGCAGATGCAGCAGACAGCAACGGCAGTAACAGCAGCGAGCAGCTGCAGCAGCAGCCTCAGTGGATTGGTGCCTTAGAGATGCGCCTGGCACTCCTTGTAGGGCGTCTTTGGGGCACTCCCCTATATTCGTCCACCAAACAGCAGCAGCAGCCTCAGCAGCAGCAGCAACAACAGGTACGACCATTTCCCGCATACGCAGAACACTGCAAATGGCAGTTGGCAGCTAGCGGCGCCAGCAACGAGATCCTCTTGTTCCAGCATTTGGCTGCTACGGCTGCTGCAACCAGGTGTTGCTGCGGCTGCAACGAGCGGTGTAGGGTGTATGCACTGCTTTTAAATGTGTCTTTGATGGTCCTGTGCTGCAGGAGGGCACCACCGTCACTGCATCAACACCGACACCAGCAACGATGCCTGTCTGCCGGCTCCCACTTCCTTACCTCGAGTGGTTGTGCGCGCAACTGGATTTGTTGCTGCAGCAGCTGCTGTTGCTTGTGGGTCCCCGCGCCTCGACAGTGTCTGCTTCACTTGTGCATGCACTTGCTGCTTCTCATCATCCGCCGTGGACTTACCACAGGAGCAGCGGCGGCAGCAACGGCAGCGGAGACGAAAAGGCGGATGGTGTGTTCATGCTGAAGCTGCTGGTAGGGTGTATAGATAGTTTGGGAAACCTCCAGCGGCTATTGGAGGCCGCTCCAGGTGGTCAGCCCTATCGCTTGCAGTTACTGCGGTTGCTGGGGTTTGTGCTGCTGCTGCTACTGCTGGAGCAGCAGCTGCGGCTTATTGCTGCTATCGAGCGTTTACCTCGCAGCAGCCGAGCGTTTATTTGGCAGCATGCAGATGGGCTCTGGAGGGGTACTGCAGCAGCAGGGGCTTCTGTATCAGCAACAGCAGATGCAGCGGGAATTCCAAGCCAGTTAATGTGCACCAGGACGCTTGCTCAGATATTGCAGTGCAGCAGAATCCAAAAGCGGCTCTGGCGCTGTCTCAGTACTGCACTGTTAATGGTGCACCACCAGTCTTCCCCCTCTCTCCTACAGCAGGGTGGCCAATCTCTACAGTCCTCACCAGCAGCAGCAATCAGGAGCAACAGGAACGACAGCGAAGCTTCTTCGTTTTTGGGACTCCGGTGGTTAGCGCAGACCCTGCAGTTGCAGTAAAAGAAGCAGAAATAAGAACACAAGCAGCAAGACTACAGCAACTATTGGAGCAGCAGTAGTAGTAGAAACAGAGGCAGTAACAGCATAGGCACTTGTATGAGGGTCACAGCCCTTCGTATGCTTTTTCGCTGCTGTGCATAGGGCTTTGGGGGCAGCAGACACTCGAGCGCTCTTTTGCTGGGAGGCTCAGGCGTACATGCTGCAGCCGCAGCAGCAAGGGACCTCTTCTGGGCTTCTCCAGCTGGCCGACGCAGTCCTTTCGAGATTTGCTGGATGCGCTGCAGAACAACGGGTAGGCAACCACCCACCTCCTGCAGCTGCTGTTTCTGCTGCAGGCATTGCGGATCTTCTTCTTGCTGCTAGTGCTGTGATGGCTCTGATGTTGCCGCTGCTGTTTCTGCTCTTCTCAGCGCCAGTTGATGACGGAGTGCTTGCTGCAGCTACTGCTGCAGCAGCAGGATGATTCGTTTTCAGCGGTACGTCTGGCGGTGCAGCAGCTGATGACTGCAGCAGCAGTACCGCCGGCAGCAACACTCGGCCGGCCAACTTCAAGAGTAAGAAGCCTCCCCTCTAGTGAAATTGAAGTCGGACTTCAAATATCAGATGTCGTTTCTGCATTTAAAGAAGCCATTCGCCTAGCTGCTGCTGCTGAGAACAACAGCAGCAGCAACCAGGATGGTGCTGCTCTCGGCTGGCAACGTCTTTTGCCGCGGGTGCTGGGATATCAGTGCAGGGAACGTGTACTACTGGATTGTTCAACTCTCCAGGTCGCTCGCGTGTCTCAGCAACAGCAGCAGCAGCAACAGCAGCAAGAGGTAGAAGGCTTGTGGATGAGGCTTGAGCGCAGCAGCGGAGGAGAGCTGCCGTTGCTACTGCCGGGCGAATTGCTGCAGTGGGTGGCACTCGATTGTCTGTTTGAGGCTCATGAGCAGCAGGTGCTGCAGTGTTGCAGGGAGGCAGTAGCAGCAGCAAGCGCTGCTGCAGTAGCGGCAGCAAATGTTGAGCCAGTGCAGCAGTACGCTGCTGTGGTGACTGCATGCAATATGCTGGACGACCCCATTTGCTGCGGTCTTTTGCTGCGCTGCCGCCCAGAAACGTTGCAGGAGTGGGCTGTCTCATCCCTTCTAACAATATACGGCAGCAGCATCAACAGCAGCAGCAGCTGCTCTGTGGGCGCCTCGATTGTGCGAGCGTATCTTCATTGCTGCTTTAGCAGAGGCCTTCTGGCCCAAGGGGGGCTGCTTGCCCAATTGTACACCGAGCAGCAGCACCAGCAGCACCAGGATCGCCAGCGTCTGCTGGCAGCAAGCATGTACACGGCGTTGGCTACAACAGATGCAACAGCAACGCAGCAGCAGCCAGGGCCGTCAGCAGCAGTTCGATGTATGGCCGCAGCGGAGGCGCTGCAGCTGCTGCAGGAGGTGCAGCAGGAGCGGGTTTCTCTCATTGCTGCAGGCGCCTGCACTCCAACTTGTGGGAGTGACCTCGGATCCCTATTTTGCTCAGTTGTAGACGAGCAGCAGCAGCACCAGCAGCCTCAGACTTTGCAGCAGGAAACGGAGTTGCTGCAGCAGATTATCTTCTCTCTGAACACCCTGCAAACGGTGGGCTACTTCACTGCGTGTCGGTGTCTATACTGTTAAGCAGGAGGCAGCACCAGTAGTCAGGCCGTTGTTAGTGTCGGTGCTGCTGCTTATCTGCTTTTTGTGCGCCTGCAGGTTGTCAAAGAACTGCAGCTGCCGCTGATTTATTGGGTCGCGCTGCAGCAGCTGCAACTGCAGCAGTGCGGACAGCAACAGCAGCAGCTGTGGGTGACTTCCCTGAGCAGTTCAGATGGGCTTGCAGGGCCTTTGCGCTTCTCGCTGCTGCCCATGCCTCAGCTGTTCCGTTTTGCTGCTACAGCAGATGCACCTCATCTGTCTCTGCGGGCACTGCTGCTCGACTTGGTGCTGCACTTGCCTGCTGTTCTGCTGCAGCAGCAGCAGCAGCAGACGGTTGGAGCTGCGGAGAGTGTTCATGCAGCAGCAGCTGCTCTCCTCTCTCGCCTATTTCTTCAGGCGTCGGCAGCAGCTGGTAGCTGCCCTACGATTAGGTGCGCTTTGGTGCTGTTGCTGGTCCTGTTCACTTTGCTCGTGTTCTTGCTGCTGCTTCTGTTACCTACTGCTGCTGCTGCTTGCTCTCCGGGTGTTTATAGTGCTGTGCGACGGCGAGGTTTTCCTTTGGCATTTTGTTGTTGCTGCAGCATGCTGCAGCAGATGCTGCCCCCAGCTCAACAGTTGGCAGGCAGTCCTGTACTGCTGCTGCTGCTACGGTGCTGCGACTTCGCTTGGTCGGGATTGCCCACTCTCTCCAACGCTGCGACCAATGCAGCAGCAGCAACAGGAGGAACAGCGGTGGAGGTGTTGCAGAAAGGCAACATGTTTGTGCGCTGCTGCCTGGAGGTGCTGCATGCCGTGTGGAGGGAGCAGCAGGAGCAGCAAGAACTGCAGCAACAGCAGCAAGAGGAACAAGCCTCACTGCCTGGTGACCTTGTGCTGATTGCAACAGGATGGTGTCAAGAGGCTGGGTTTTCTTATGCAGATGCTGTTGAGATGTACGTACACCTTCTCGCGGAAGAGACGCTTATTGAGCAGACGTGCGATATCTTCAATGCACAGCTGCAGCAGCTGCAGCAACAGCTGCAGTTGCAGCACCAGCATCAGCAGGTATGTGGACCTGTGGGCTTGTCTCAAGTGCGTAGGCATCTGCAACAAGTTCTGCTGCGGCTGCTGTTGGTCTGGCTAAAGGCAGCAGACGGTGTAGGACCCCACAGTAGTTCTGTATATGCAGTAGCCCACTCGGAGGCTCTGGATGCTCTATTAAATCATCTGTGTGAGCCGACGGACAATACACCGCAGCAACAGCAGCTAGCCGAGTCTGCAAAGCTTGTTAAAGTACTACTGCAAAGTGCATCAGCAGCCAAGACGCCCCTTGAGCAGCAGCAGCAACAGCAACAGCAGCTGCTTCAGCTGCAGCGACAGCAGCTCCTGATGCTCCCACACGCCTATCCAGACGCACTGGGCGGTGCAACGAGCGGCTGGATGGAGGGGCTGATGAGGGAATAAAGACAAAACAAAGCGATAAAACCCGACAGTTGTACAAAATTCCTGTTTTTGTATGTTTGGCTACGGCGTCGCGTGCTTTTGCGTATAATCCGATAACTGCCATTTATTATATTTATAAATATATGTATATGTACATTAGCAATATATGGGAATATATAAATATATGGATTCCGCCGACGTTTGTTTTGCACTGCGTAAGCGCGCTGCACGAAATAACCCTTTCAGATGCGCGTTGCACGCGCGTGCGCGGTGGCACAAAAAAGCTCCAAGCGTGGATGCCGGCAAGAAGAGGGGAAAGTTGAGCGAATGTGGAGGCAGATGTGGCTGTATCGTGTGTTTAACCTGCCCTCAGTTCGTTCGTGTTTCTCACTGCTTCGAATATTATATATATGTTAATGGGGACGGAGAGGATTTATTGCACATTGGCACACAAAGATAGACACATGTGAAGGGCAGTTTGAATATGCCTCCATCTGACCAACAGGCAAAAGGGGAGCCGGCAGAAACGCAGAGTAGGGAAGGGAAGGAGAAGCAAATAGGGCAGATGAGTTCTTGAACGGAGCCACTGCTGTGACATAATAAATAATAATAGTGGAGCATCCGCGCTACCTTAAAGACAAGCATTTGCTTCAAAACAACCTCGTGATGGCGGGAGGGGAAACGTTGTGGTCGACGATGTGTCTGCATCAATAGAAGCAGCACAACAGGCACGGCAGGTAAAACTACAGAATTTGAGCAGTTGCAAGCAACTAACTACAAGATAAAATGGTTATACAAAAACTAAAACGGCAAAAACCACCAATGCGCACACGGGTAACAAAGAACACCAGGAAACACAGGAAAATTTCAAGAGCGATGAAGATCCATAAAATAGCAACCAGCAAGGCCTATGGCAGCAGGGTGGGGAGACGACACCCGCAGCAACCACGCTTTAGAACTACACAAGAAGAACTGAAGAACAAGAAAATGAGAAAACTGTTCGCGAATCCACTTGACTTAATTATTTGCATTTTGCTTTCTGCTTTCATTACGCAAGAAAGGCGATAGACGGCAGACACACCTTCGAGTCTCAGTTGTACTGTTTAAGTCTGTATTGCTGATTATTGTTTTTATTGCAGTGGACCATACTTAATAATAACGCGAGCTGAATATTACATGTGTTACATTCGCTTCTGCATTTGGTGCAGTCATACTGATAGTGGGGTGTTCTGATAGCTTTGTCTAAACTGTGTGGCGTATCATGCAACTAGCTAAAATATTCAGATTTACGGTTTAGGCCGTAGCTGTAGCTGGCTAGAGGCTGACCTGCGGATGTGGGCTTGAACGCGAACGAGATACCGCTGTTTCTTTGCAAGCATGTCCCGCAGGCGTAGACGGAAGTAGACGGCCTCTAAGACGGCCACCAAAGGAGACCAGGCGGACAAGCACTGCCGCTGCAGCAGCGTCAAGTGCTTCGCTGCCTCCTGCTTCAGGAAAATCATAGTCTTTCCCACCTGAACACAGAGACACAGCAGCGTCACAACAGCAGCAGTAAGCACAAACAAACGAACAAGCAAAATATCAAACAAACAAGCGCGAACACCAACACTAACACCAACACACACACAACACACGCGACGAACAGTACATTCGCACTAAGTGAGAGACAGGTCAACCACAACAAAGAGAACCAACAGAGCCCACGAACAGTTCAAATTTCCTGCATTGTTTAAAAAGTGGTTAGTTTGTAGCAGTCTGTTGGACACCCATATGTCTGAATGATTTATTTGGATGAGCAACATCTGCGTTCCTCTTAACCAGGTGTCTACATCACGTGCAGTACATTTGGGTTTTGTGCTATACTTTGTTTCTTCTTTTACCTGGCACTGTTTCCTGTCCACCTTAGATTTCTCTAAAAGTGCTTCACATGCAGCTCGGGGAGAGAGAGAAGAGTTCTCGCAAATGCCTAAGTCAATGAACTTAAATTGGTACAAAAAGTCTTTGAACGGACGTCTGTAAAGAAGCAGCAGACGACACAAAACACGCCACGAATTGCAAACGAGAAATCACAATACACATGTGGCATTAAAAACTGTAACAGTAGCACAGGGAGAACAAGGCCAGGAACAAGATGTTCTTAAGATTCCAATATTAAGCACGTTTGTTCAGCATACAGCAAGCCATCTGAAGATGGATTGCTGTATGAATATATTATTCTGCAGTCGTGCGTGCGCAATTTCTGTTCGTTCCCCTTTCCTGATTCCTCTGCGGTGTACCTGTAAGAGAAGCCGACTTGTCGTAGCTGCAGGGCCTCTAAGACTGACAGCGCATGTAGCTGAATCAACACCTTCGACTGCACCCAGTCCAATGGCTTCTTTGTGTCATTTGGCTTCACACATCTCACGAAGTGTGGCTCCGTGCTCTGCAAGAGGGGCGACGCAACACAAAAGAAAACAGAAGCAATGGGACTGCATCAGTACCCACAATGAGCATCTGCATCAGTATCCACAATGAGTGACGATAAAGGAAAACCTCAAGGGGGAAGAAACTGCAGCAATAGCAACACTAATGCTTCAGTCCTAAGTCAATTCAAATGAGGCCGGTCTCCATCAGTCCGTTCGACCTCCAATACCCTTCAGTGGGTTCCCACACAAGCATAGGTGTATCCTGCGCATCGCAATGTGTCTGTATGTACGCGTGTAATGTGTGCAATTACATTGATGAGCTCCATGAGGGCTTCGAGCTGTTTGAGGAACTGCGAGCCGATGAGTTGGCCCTTGGCGATTTTACCCTTCTCCATGACAATGCCTGCAAAGAGGTCTTTGACGACTGGGTTTGTGGAGGCCTGCACAATTTCCATGATTTCTGCTCTGAGCACGTCCTTGTTCTTGAAGAGGAAGCCTTCTGCGCTGTACTGAATGTCGCCGATGGTGTGCGAAACGAGGAAGTTGATGTTGGGGGAAACTTTGGCAGGTTTGAACTTGGAGCTGTTCTTGAAAGCGCTCTTGCAGGCAGCCACAAACTTCTCATCGCTACCTCCCGGGGCCAAACACTGGTCTTCTAAGCTAGACAAGATGGAATTCTTCTTGTCTGTGAGCAGCGTGATAACGTCAGTGTTGGAGGTATACACTAGTTCCGCAGTGGAGACATCTTCTTCTTTGTACAGCTTCGCCTCGCGAGTGAAGACGATGTCTACAAAGTTCTTTTGCAGCATTTCGTTGGTCACGTTAATGAAGAACTGCTCCAATGAGTTGTTCTTGAACACTTCAAATCCGAAGATATCCAACATGCCTAGGAAGTTTTTGAAACCCTCTGGTGGCTTGATGGACTTGTTCAGCTCGCTGATGATCCATAAGAACAACTTGTCGTACATCGCTTTCGCCAAAGACGACTTCAGCATATCACCATCTTCTTGCCTCCACCTGCTTTCCACTCTCTGGCCTCCGGCGAAGGTTACCTTCATTGTGAGCTCCCTCATAACTGCCTCTGGGTCGATGAACAACAGACCGCAAGCCTCTTTGAACAGCTGCAGGTTGGCGCCTTCAATAGCTGCTGCGTCATCAATACCGCCCTGCTTAGACGCAGTTATCTGCACGTTGCCCAGCAGCAGCACTCCAGCCACAACACTCCACACGGAGTCCACCTGCTCGTCTGTGAGTGCCATCGACTTGAACGCTGCACACACTTCTTTGTAGTCCGCCAGATCGTCAATGCCAGGCACGTCGAAACACTTGGGATTGATGTAAGTGTACTGATCCAGCGAGAGCAAGTGAAACCGCTCGCGCATGCTTGCGTCGGCTCCCTTACAGAGCTGGTAGAAAATGTGGTAAGATCGTTCCTGCTCGTCTTGCGTCAGCACTCTAGACTTCTCAAGCAAAAACGCAACAACGCTGCCGTAACGAATACCACCCTCCTTTGCCACGTCTAGCTGCATGAAGCGCCCAAAGCGAGAGGAGTTGTTGTTGCGAATGGTCTTAGCGTTACCGAAAGCCTCCAACACCGGGTTCGCCGCCATGATTGCATTCTGAATCCTCATGTCCATAGCGCCCCCCTTCGCAGCAGCGAAATACCTCATTATTTGCTTCGTTGCCTCCGTCTTTCCAGCACCAGACTCACCTACGCACCCCAATGACAGCAAATACCAAGAAAATCCGTCGCAGCAACAGCAATAACAACACCAACGGCAGTAGCTCACACATCCCGTCTACATAATACATGTAGTTCTTTTTTGCAACTCCTACGGCACCACAGAGGCTGCTGGGAAGGGCAGCAAGTGCTGTTGCCTTCATTAGTCATTGGTTGTCTCTGCCACACTATGGATTTGAAATAGGGGCAGGCCACGTGAAACCCAATAATCAACATGCAGGAAACCAACAAAACAACCAAAAGAGTAATACTGCAGCGCCAAAATCAATTCTTGCCTTTGACCATTCAGCTATTTATTACCCGTCTGTGGTTGGTTCGTTTGCTTCTTTTAACAGGGGCATTAAACAGCAATAGCGAGCAGTTAAGAAACACCAATAACAAAGTATAGTGTGGCAGAGACAGAAGATAGCAATACATAAATGAACAATGGTTACAAAAACGAAGATATGGAGGCGCTTGCACGACGTGCTACAGGAGCAGCAGGAAGCGCGAAATAGTTCAAGTTATGTTCCGAGTTGTCCCATGTGCGCACCTGAGACTATGATAGTTTGTGACTTGTTGACTCCGTGTAGGTTGTCGAGGGCAACTCGTGCTGTATAAAAGACGTGAGGGGGGAGTTTCGTGTAATCGTCAGCATCTCTGTATTTGCAGATCCACTCCTTGGTGGTGTTGCCGAGGTCTTTGAAGGGGTTGATGGCGACGACGAGGGGATCGGCGCAAGTGTATATCTGGTTTCTCATGTATCGATAACGCAAGAAGTCTAGGACGCAGGGGATGTTGGTGTGCGGCAGCATCCCGATGTCGCCGTACGTCATCGGGTCTATAGATGAGTTTGTGTTCCATGCATGCGAATGCGGTACAGAAAACGTTTCATTGTTCCCTGCAGGCTCTATTTGCTGCACTTGCAACATCTCAGGAGTCGAGCCCGCCTGAACCACGCACTTGGCAAACATGAGGTTCGGCTGCTGCTGCACAGCAGGTGCCAAATCAGTCCATATTTGAAACCCCTAAAACGCAGAAAGAAGCACCACAGATGCAACCACATACTTGTGGGTTCACACATCTGCACTAGGCGAAGCACAGACATGCCACAGTTTAGGCGGCATATAAATGTGATTCAATGGTTACATCCTCAAGCAATACAGAAACGGACTGAGAGTGCAGACGGACAGGACGTCAAGAAGGGGGCAGTCACCGCCTCTCGACAGCCTCTACAAAAGTCGAACAGGGGTGGTGGTGCTGAAAAGAAATCGACAATGGCTATTGTACAACTCGCGCTGAAGGAAGCTGTTGCTGTTCAGTTTCTAGTGTTGCTGACGCTGCGACGGTTGCTGTTGCCAATGCTGCGACTTCTGCTGCCACTAGTGATGCTCAAGGGGATAAAGAAGAAACAAGATGAAAGGTGGAGGAAATGACTCACTTTAAAGACGGCACCGGACTGGTCGAACACGTGCACATCCGAAACTTTCTTCTTCAGGCCTGCGGCCGTTTTAACTTCTTCCTGTGCCATTGTGGCGAATAGCTAAAGTAAGTGAGTTCTCAACAGTGAGGTGCTGTATAGAGCGGTAAAACGAAAAAAACACCAAAGATTACGAATTCGCAACTCAGCCAAGTGCCAATGGCGCACTTGCCGCTGCTGTTGTGCTGCTGCACTGTGAGGAAACTCAGGGACCCGAAGCTTATATTGTTCTTTTCAACACAACTTCCTCTTTCTGAGCTATCGAAACGCCTTTTTCATAACTAGAAAGAAAAATGCTGATCTTAGACTGCAGAGGGTGGAGCGCCCATACACCCCAACGGAGCCCGCGTGGCTGACCGTCTGGTGCCCATTACGTAAACCATGGCTCGATGAGGAAAGCACCGCGTTTCCTCTTAATTTTGCCTGTTTTTTAGAACCTCCAAGCCCGCGTATTTAAAAAAAAAACGAATATACTTCTTCTCATTCCCCCAAGATACCCACATTCACCCCAAAATCGCAGGCGAACCCCTGACGACTAGCCGCCCTTCGATTGGTCGAGGAAGGTCACGGAAATATCCTCTTTTGCTCGTTTCGCAAGAGGCTTTAGACGGAAGTGTTTTCATGCAAATCTACACAATTATTCTTCAAGCTAAAATCCACGTAGAAACGGAACAGTGCTGTTGCTTCTTCCTTGCGCCTGTGATCTTATAGCCGTCGAGTGCCTGCTGCTGCAGACAGCTTCTGGAGTACAGTTGCTTGCTTTGACCTTTTTAAAACATGAACAACGGCCCCCAATAGTTGTGTTTGAAGTATGCTCCGGCGTGTCTGTTAGTTTGTTCTTTGTCTCGGTCAGTTCGTATATGGTACTGTGTAACGAACGCCTTGCCCAAGAAATGCCGTTAGCTACAAACGTCAACAAAGCCAATATGAGAGCCATGAAACAACAGCTAACCACTATGTTACTCTCCTTGTATCCTGGGAGTAGCGGAACAAACGCGTGGGTCTGGATCAGTGAGAAGGTAGTGCATGCTAAGATGTCAGCCCACCTCTCTGCAGCTTATATAAAACGTAACCCAGCATGCATGCAAAACTACGCCCCACTGTGATTGATAAGCCGACATATTAAACGACAAAAAATGCGCAAGTGGACACAAGTGGCCACTTTGTACGCAGGGAAAATCCATCGATTTCATGCACATGATAATCCATATGCGCACTTCATATCCCCATTAAGAGTGCATGCCATCATCTGCCTGACGTCCCAACAAGGGATGAGTGAACAAACGAACTAAGCAAGTTCTAAAATGACCTGGTTCACATTCATAGGAATTGAAAAGAAAAATACGCAGAGGATCTGAATGCTCGCGTGCGGAGTTGCTGTATATGAGATTGCGGTCGTGAAACTCACGTCCCTGAGGCTTCCCTGACTTGTCCAGTGTTCATTTGGGCTCTCTAGAGGGGGGGGGAGTTTTAGCGCGGGCGTCCCAGCCTACATGAAACTATGTTGCCAAGTACCTCCAAGGCACACCTTGCAGGGGCACCGAAAGCAGGCACTCTGGACCGCCCTTTGATGGATACCAGAATTAAAATGTATAGGGGCCAAAGTCTTTGCTACAGCAACAAACTAGCCTTAGGTAAACCGAATAGAGCGAAAGAAAGCGAAGAATTCATGATCACAGGAGACCACAAAAACATAAATATAGTCAGTCGAGATCGAACTGGGGTATTTGCTGAGCCCATTCAAGTAGATCGTCACGCATTTAACGGGCAATGAGTGTTATTGAGGTGTCTGCCCTGAACCGTTCAAAATCGGGAGAATCAAATTGAAGCCAGTTATCTACTATCGCTGCACTCACTAAGTTGCGGGTTGCGGGCCCTATGGGAGACTCCAGCTAGTAGCCAAGAAGGCATCGACCCTTCGGTGGACCATGATGCGTGCTTCCCCCGACTGCTTGTGTTCGCCCTGGACCCGAAGGAAAGCGGCAGAAACTCATGATTCGATTCCAGTGGAATCTTCGTATTTTAGATGGTTTGGGTTGGATTGCTAAGTGGGATTTGTTGCTGCTTTATCATCTGCCAACACAAAGACGCCATCGATCTGAAGGGAGTATCATCTGCCACGAAAAGCCTGGGCTACCACCTCGGCCGTCAGATTGAGATCGCCAGCGACCCCGTAAGCATGACCATGCACCTTTTAGTGACTTTGCCAAGACATGTTTAATCATCGAAGTCTTGGGACCGCTCCAGGAGATGCGCCAAGTATTGGTTATCTCCTTGACCAATGAAGCGTCTGCCATGGAAGTAGTTCTTGAACTTCTTCAGTCTGTATCGGAGCGCGAAGAGCTCCTCCACGCATACTGGGCACTGGGCACTGTCGCTCTTTCCCTCGAAACGATAGAGTATCGGGTGACAAGCTGGTGTTTACTAGATCTTTCGATCAGCTTGGATGTATTTCAAACAGCCGCTATATCAGTAGCATTGGCTGTTGCGAGGAGCCGATGGAAATAAGGGTGCAGCGTAAGTATTGAAGACGAGATCAGATTCCCGAATACGCTGTTGGCAATTGCTTCTCTCCCTTCTGCGATAACTGGCCCCAGATAGAACAACTAAAGGAGTGTAGAGGCAGTAGGATTCTGGATCCTCAGAGACTGGACGTTTCCCTTAACATTGGCCGTTTGCAATCAGCACACGCTATTACTCACGCCTGTCAGCACCTTAATCTCCTCAACGTGGTTCTCCCAAAATAGCGCAATTGCAAAAGAAATATTACTGATAAGTTATTGTGGTGAACTGATGTGCTAACAAGATGGGGTTGCGAAATTCTGGGTCAGTGAAAGAACTGCAAGTGGGCAGATGATCAAGCTTTGGGTCCTTCCTGTCTTGCATCTTCTCTACGCTCTAGTATTTCTTGGAGTATTTTGCCATGCGAGGTACTTATGATACTCAGGATTGCTCAGCACTATATGTCCACTAGATCTCCTTATGTCCTTGCAGGCTGTTTTGATCAAGCGACAGCTCCTTAACTCCCAGTTACAGGCTGCAAATTCCCTAGGGAGGCCTACGTCCACCACCAGAAATACAAAGACGGCATCTTTAAACAAGAATTTCTCTAAAGGCCCATGTTTTCCCCTCCGTTCTATCAAGCCCTGTGCACCCCATAGCTCTAGAACGGCTCGTGGCTTGCACAGGTAACAAATTCAGAAAGCGTTCGGGCATACATCCCCACAAACACACAGCACTTCTTTAGCTTCCCCGTAGTCATTTTCCCACTTCCATACTGAGGTTTCAAATTCAAGATAATGAGCCCTTTTTGTGTCTCTAGTGTTTGAGAAGCTACGTAACCCACACCGGGAGCGATCATAACGGCACAAGGCCGCCTGTAGGATAAGATAGCATTTTGTGATTGACATCAAACAGCAATCATTGCAGAAAACGAAGTAAAAGGTTATCTGGCAGCTGCACAAGTATTCCGTTAACAAGGCCATGGAGTTGCTCGTAGGCTTCAGGATTTGCACCTGTCTGCAGCTGGTGTTGGTCCTGCAAATCGCAGGAGGGAAGGAGCGAATAAAAAGCATTGACGATTCATTTATTTATGCGTCTAATTTAAATTTGTTTTTCTGTAGCGGAAGAGAAGCCTTTCGCCGTCCTCTCTCTCCGTGGGTCGCTTATGGCCGTTTGTGGGTAGTCGTCTGTGGTCGAGTGGTCCGGTCCGGTTTGGTGTCCGTTTTTGTTTGTCAGTACAGGTTGTTGACTTCTGTGTTTGTACACTGTCTCCCTATATTTGTGATTAGGGAGTACAAGGAGTGGCAGGGAAAAAGGGCTAATAACTCCTCTTCTTCGTGGAGGTCACCACCACTTCCCTTGTGCGAGCTTGTATAGCCTCAACACGAAACTTTTCTGCTTTCCTGCAATTTGTTTTCGAGCGGCATTCAACTTATTCATGGCCTACTTGGCTGTTTTGTCTTCGTTTCGTGACGCAGAACAAATGAGAGGCGTCCTGCCTCCCACTACACCCAAAACACTAATGCCTAAACACGACGCCCGCATTATTGTGTGGTTCTGAAGGGCGCGGCCTTTAAGTTCTCTCAATCAAGGAGGGCAAATGAGAATCGCGGACCCCTACTAGCCTCTAACCCCACTGCAAGAACCAAACGCCAAAACCTCGTTCTTGCTAGTTTCTGCAGGGGAAGACATTTCAGAATAAGGGGGTTATCCGCCTTCCTCTCTCTCCCGCGGCCCCTATGGTGCTGCACTTGAGCTCCTTGTGTCGTATCTTCCTCCCCTGCGGCTCCTTGTTCAGCCTTTGTTCTCCCTTTAAATGTTTTTCCTTCCCATCCTAATATCAGTCAATGCCGCTACTTAATGAAGAGGAACTCGAGAGGTTCCGCACAAAATCATGCCACAAAGTTCGTTCTAACCACTGGTAAGCTAGCGACCGCAAAACGCCAAAGCATAAATATACCATAAACCTTGAACGCTAAACCCTACACCATATGCCCCATACCCTAAATCCTACAACCTCAGCCCGACACCCCCACCCTCCAAGCCATGCTCACCCCATACCCTAAACCTTAGACTCTAGGGAATTGCTAAACGGATTCACATATGCGAACCATGTCCTCCTTGCCATGCTGCTGCACGGTCTCTACCGCAGAACTGTATGGCAAAAATTCCGTTTTAGTGTTTAGAAATTCCTTGTTAGCGTCTAGAGTTTCCTGCTGAGCGTTTCAAGGGCATTCCCTTTCCTGTTCCTCAGCGACTTTGGATGGGAAAGATGCAACTACTGCCATGACCCCCTATGGGTCCGCCGATCCCCCTTTTCGTACAGGGATTTGCCTGCTGCAGCTGCAGCTGCAGCAGCAGCAGCAACTGCAGACGCAGCAGCAGCAGCAGGCGTAGAAGCCGCAACAACGTCCACTGGGAAGATAGCTGTCCTCCGATATTTGCCTATCCTGTGTTCGAGAGTAGCTGCAACAGAAACAACGTCAGCGGAAGGTTTCAGAGCCTCGCCCGCAGCATCCCTGCAGTCAGGGTCTGTCACAGCCCCTGTTGCTGCAGCGACAGCTAAGCCAGCATCAACAGCAACTTTGCCAGCAGTGAAAACAGTTGGAACGAAAGCAGGGGGAAGACCATGCACTTCTTCTTGTATCTTCTCTCATAGCCTCGATGAAATAAATTATCACCCCTTGGTTTACAAACGTGCCTTTTGCTCTGCATTCCACGGCGGCAGTAACAACACCAACGCGTGCGCGGTGTACTACTGCCACAAAGTGCATGGCCATCTGGAAGAGAGAACGCCACGTCTATTTTTGCTTCTGTACAAACCATCGTCGTCAGCAGCAGCAGCAGCAACAGCGGCAGCAGCTGCAGCCTTCTCCCCCCTTGTGCTTCCAGGTGAATGGGTGGGGGCTTCGCTAGTCTTTAGAAATATTGTGCATAAGCCCCACAGCACTGGAGTCTACAGACTAGGAGGCATTTCCCACAGGCAGCAGCAGCAGCCGAGACAGCAGAAACAACATCAATTGTGGCATCAGCGCCGTGTGTCACGCACGCGAGGAGGAGATTCAGCTGGTGACCCCTTTGGAAATGCGATGTTGCAGTCCCGGTGCGGCAGCAGCCGCACCACCATCACCAGGACTGTTGTCTGTAGGACAATTGCCCCACGACAGCAACAGCAAGAGCAACAACCTCAGCAAAAGAAGCAGCACCTGTTACTGCTGCAGCGCCGTAGCTCGGTAGGCGCCGCTAAAGTCTGTGAGGTTGGTGCAGTGGCACACAGGGAAGACGGCCGCAACGAAACTCTTCCATTCCTGGTAGCAGCTGCTGCCCAAACGGAAACGCGGGCGGTAATAACGAGGGCTTCAGGTTCGTTGAGCCTCCCTGGAACCCCCCATTCACCAGCGGCCGCAGCAGGAGGGGCCATATGCAGCCCTCATATTACAGACCTTAGCTCAGTTTGCGTAACTGTGTTTGGCAAGGATGCACTGTCAGAGCACACTTATCATCAGCAGCAACAGGAGCAGCTACAGCAAGGGTGTACACGCACAGAGGGGTTTTGGGAACAGGCCGAACTCCTGGGCAACCATGCCACCTTGCTGCAGCAACAGCAGCGAGAACCGCAGCAGCAGGAGATCCAAGACGGGGAGGAGGAGGAGAAGCTGCTGGTTGGGCTGCCACTGTCACTAACGGCAGGAAATGCAGCAGAAGCAGCAGTAGGAGAAACAGGAGCAGAAGAAGGACCTTCACAACTAACTGGAGCTGCAGCTGCAACCTGGAACACGCATGCGAGGACAGCAGCAGCAGCAGCAGCAGCGACAGCAGCAGCAGGAGTTGAAGTTCTGAACCCCACATCTTCTGCCTTTCTACAAAGTGGCGTCCCATCCACACTGCAGTTAACCCAGACAAGTCACTGCAGTGGTAGGACTACCAAGAATAACAGCAGCAACGACAACAGGAAGAGCAGCAGCAAGTGCAAAAACAACAATACCAGCAACATCAATAGCAACGGCAGCAGCAACAAAAACAGCATTTGTTGTGAGCGATGCAGCAACAGCAGTTTCTGCTGGCCCGCCTACAGCTTTGAGTCATGCAGCTGCATCGCGCAACAGCAGCAGGAGCAAGAGCAGCAGCAGCAGCGTTTGTCTCTGCCCCATGCCTGGTGTTGGCAGCCGCTCTCTTCTCGTGGCCTGAGGTTGCAGCTGCAGGTGCAGCATATCTCACCAGCAGCATCAGCAGCATGTCCTGCAAGACAACCAGTCGTACGAGCAGCAGCAGCACAGGACCATGCAGCAACACAGGATGCAACAATAGCAGCAGCAACAATGCCACTGCCCTTTGCTCTGAAAAGTCCGCTAGCATCCCCCATCCGCTTTCTCCCTTTAAATGCAGCAGCCGCTGCTGCAGCTGCCTCAGCAGCTGCACAAGCAGCCGCTGCTGTTGCGCCAGGGTCAGAGCAGGGCCGTGCACATCTCCCACCCAGAGGTCGCAAGGTAGATCCGCTGCAGCATTTGCACGAAAATAAGGAGTTCGTCGCCTGCTCCATAGCAGTAGCCGCAGAGGTAGCAGCAGGGGAGGCAGCAGCAACACCGGAAAACACAAAAGGAGCAGATACAGCAGCGGTAGATACAGCAGCAACACAGGCAGCAGCGCGAGTAGCAGAGCTTTACTGGCCGCAGCAGCTGCAGCTTCAGTTGAATAATCTTTTCACCAAAGAAATACACTGTTGCACTACTGGTAGAGGTAACAACAGCAGCCACTGCAGCATCAGCAGCCAACGCACGGACAACTGCAGCACCAGCAGCGAGAGCACAAAGAGAAGCAGCAGAGGGACAAGAGAAGAACTGCTTTGGGCAGATATATCTCCACCTGAACGTAACAGAGAATCTGAGAATCTCTTTAGAAGCAGAAGGGAAGTCAGTAGAAGCCGCAGCAGCAGACGCCTCTGCGTGAGGTATTCCGGTCCTTTAGAGCTGTCTACATTCAGCGGGAAGCAGCGGCAGCAGCAGTGGAGGTGGGAGAAGGAGAGGCAACGGCGGTGGCAACAGCAGCATAAACGAACCCTTAGCCGTTGGTCGAGAGCGCCTAAAACGGAGTCCTCCTTGCTGTTGCTGGTGCAACAGCAAACCCTCAAACTCATCCACCGAGGACAGGAGCTGATTGCAAGCTTGCAGCAGCAGCAGCAAGAGCAGAACAAGGCAGCAAACGAGCAGCCAATGGAGGTAGAGGCACCGTTGGAAGGAGGAGCTGCAGCTGGGAGTGGCCCATATGGAAACCCAGGAAAGGCAAGCACTTCTTCTGTTGCTGCTGGAGTGTCCCATCAAGCAGTCGTTCAGCAGCCACAGCAGGAGCAAAGGCGGCAACAGCTGCTGCCGCTTTTGCTACAGGAAAATTTAAATTTGAGGCACTTCTACGTTGCCATTTGTCAATCTGCTACCAATGCACAGCCGCCAGCGGCAGAGGTAACACACGCAGCAGCAGCAGCAGCTCGAGGTCCCTCAAAAGGTTGGAGGGGAAGGAAGCTGAGGCGGTATCAGCGGCCTACCCGCATACCCAGCGGAAGCAACAGCAGCTGGTTCTGCTGCACCTGGTGCTGCAGCAGCTGTTGCTACAACAGCTGCAGCAAATGCACCCAGCAACAGCTCCAGCGGCGGGGCTTACTTATTGGGAGGGGAAGGGGGATGAGGGAGGCTAATCTCCTGCAGTAAGCAGAAAAGTGACGCTAAACAAAAGGCGCAGGAATAGCAGGAGCTGCTGCGGCAGTTGGTGCTGCTGCTTCTGTTTCGCCTTTGCACTGCACCCACGGATTCCCCAGCAGCAGCTGAGCAGCTTACATAGTGCCTTACTGCCTGATGCTACCGAATATGATGCTACTGATACAGCTTCTGCGGCTGCTTTTGCTGTTGCTGGTGCCGCCGTAGCTGCCGCTTCTATTGCTGCTGCTGCTGCTCTTTCAGGCACTTTCAGTTGCAGCAGCTGCCGTATTTTTATCGCTGACGGCAGCCTTTTGCTCCTGCCCAGGGCCACCGCAGCAGCAGCAGCTGCTGCTGTTTCTACTCCTGCTTCAGCACAACGGCAAACGCCGCCCCTCCAGCTGCAGTTGCAGCAGGATACATGTCAGTTGCGTTTTGGGGTTTATGTTCAGCTCGTCGTTTTAGCTTTGACTGAACATTTTTCGTAAAACTGCCACTAGGTGGAACTCATGTGTACGCAAACCCGACGCCAACGCCCCGTAAAACACAACGATGGCGCCAGGAGGAGTGAAACAACTGCTACTGCTACTTCTGCTGCTTTAGCTATTGATGGCGTTGCTATCTTTATCATTCTTACTGGTTCTCCTGCTCCACTTGTTGCTATTTTTCAAGCTATTCCTTGTGCTGTCGCTGCTGTTTTTGCTGCTGCTGCATTGGCACTCTTTGCCGTCGACATCATGGCTAATCTGCACGTGAAGCAATCGCTTCTCCCGTTTTCTGTTGTGCAGTCTATTTGACCCCTTTTCCCCGTGTTATTGCTAGAAGCTAATGCTCTGCTTCCCTATTTATTTTCCCTCCACATTTGGTTATCCAAGATACCGCCATTGGTGCACCTCAACCACTTATTCGTGCCGTGTCGGAGCACCGAACCCTAAATCCTAACCCCTAGACCCCCACAAACGGACGACACCTGCACGGAAAAATTAACATGAATCATACTAGCTTTGCAATCAATAAAATGTGCAATCAATAAAATAGAGTCCACATGGGCCCTTAAGAGACTCCTCGATGCTGGGGGATGGTAGAGGCTGCATTTCCTAGTATTTCCTCTTGCCCCTCTTTATCTGTTATTTTCCTGTCTGTTATTTTCCTGCTGCTTGTGGAGGTATATCTTTGCTGTATGTACAGGTCTCGCCGGCGCGTGCGTTTGTGTGCCTCTGCTGCTTCTCGCTCTTGCTTTTGTTTCCGTTTAGGTTTTACTGTCTCATTATTTTGCCTCTTAATTTTGTGTCCCTCTGCTGTAAGCCTGCGGCTCTGTGTCTGTGCCTTTGCCTTTCTCCCGGTACTTGTGCTTGATCAATTGTCTTGTGGCTGCACGAGCTGCCCGTTTCCAGCACTTTGTGTAGTCTGCTGCGTATAGCGAGTTTTTGCTGGAGGGTGCTTTTGTATTATCTCTGTCTAATGACTTATTGTTTCGTTTCTACATGCCTTTTCCCTTCGTGTAGAAAACAGAGAGAGAAGAAATGCAGCAGACGTAGACGCAGAAGAGCCGCATCTGCAGGCGAAGACGCCCCGTGCCGAGAAGACGGCAGACAAATCAACTCAAATCCAACCTGAAACAAAACAAAAGTCCTATTAAAAGCAATGCAAAACAACCACACGTACATCTGGCACAAACGAAATGTAAAATAAAAGTACACAAGACTACACATATATAGAGGAGAGAGAGGACACATGCAATGCGGGGTGAGTCCGCAGCCATGAAACGAAAACAGCAAGGGGCGGCAGCTGCTGCTTACCTGATGTTTGATGAGGGCGTCAGCTAATACGAGAGAGTGCTGCAGCAGCACATTTTCATCTGCTGCTCCGTGCAAAAGCAGAAGGCGCCCTGGCTCCAGCTGCTTGCGCGCATTAATGAAAGGCAGCACTGAAGAGAAGCTGTAACCCGCTGGGTTCAAGTGAGGCTGAGACAAATACCGCTCCGTGTAATGGGTTGAGTAACCCTAACATAGCAGCACAGCAGCACATGCAAGAGCAGCAGCAGACGCTGTACATGCAGCAGTAGGTGTAGCAGATGCAGCAGCAACAGTGTTGCCGTCGGATGAGCAAACGAAATGAGGCGGAAAAAGAGAAAAGACCGACAAACCTATGGAGATTAGCGGAGATAAAAAACACGAGGGATAATAATAACGGCGGTAATAATAACCATACCTATGGTAATAGGTTGGTAAGGAGGCAGGACAGAGGTACAAAGAGAGGCGACATATGGAGGAAAAAAAAATGGTGAGCTAAGGCACTGATACAGAAACCGGGTAGAGAGAGCTACCAGCACAGAGTGGTTGAGACTGACGCTGGGACCGAAGAACAAAGAGAAGAAAGGAAAAGGAACGGAAAGAAAGGCGAGTCCAAACAGCACAAACTAAAGGGGTAGGACAAACAAAAAAGACGATAGACAAAGTCATTGACAAAGACGATGAAGGGGAAAACAAATGCGCGGATGACAAAGACAGGGTCAAAGACAAAAAGCGTAGGGCGAAATACAACGCAATGAAGCCAAACAGAAGGAAAAAGGAACGGAAATACACCTCTGCTCCTCTTCGCCATTTTGTTATCTATCGTTCTTGTTTCTTACTTCCCAGAAGGTGACGGGTGCAACTGCTACAGCAGCAGAAAAGACATGGGGCTGTAGCAGCAGTGCCATGCAGCTCAAAAAGCCGCCGTAGCTGACCCCATAAATCCCAACTCCTTCTCGCAACTCCCCTTCCGCCTCTGTCTCCCCGCCAGAGCTGCTGCTGTTGCTGCTCAGTTTTAGAAGCCCTTTCTTGCACAGGTGAAGACACGCTGCTGCCTGGTCTGCTGCCTCCTTGTGGCCAAGCAGCAAGTAAATGCTCTTCTCAAACGAAGTTGTGCGGCCGGCAGAACCTCGATTGTCCGCCTTTATCACGAGCAAACCTAACACCACAAACACTAAACCCTAGGCCTAAACAATAGTATCCCAAACCTAAGATGCAGAGCCTAAACGGTGGACCCTATAGCCACACCCGAAGTCCCAGCACCCAACACGTACAAACACACCCGTCGTCCGTAAACCCTTCCACGCAAACCCTAGACACCAAGTCACACCCCATAATCCCTCCACCACTGGTAAACTACAGGCCCTAATCCTCACAATATAGCGACCAGAGCAAAGTGCAGACCCTAAAAGGCGCTACCTGCTGCGCTAAACACCAACACCACAAACCCTAAACCCTATACTAACTATACCGATGGGGTCCAGAATTTTAAAGACATCATATCTATGAGTACGAGGTTTACTGTTTACACGGTGGCAGGTTTGCGAGGGTCTAGAGATTGTGATGCAGGTTCGAAAAAGTAGCGGGTAAGACTTTGACGATCTGGCTGCCTCTGCCGCCTGAGATCTAACCTCGTAGGTCTTACCGAGTCTGGCAAGGGCCTGCGCTCTGGGGTCGATGTGCAACTCCCAGCTGTCCGTTACAAACTGCACAGATGGGCCACCATAGCACGAGACGACACCTCTATAAGGCGCTGTACAAACAAACAAATTAAACAGCAGATGGAGACATAATACCATATCATCTTTGCTGTAAATGAAGTATCTAGTAAATGTTTACTACTAGAAATCAAAGCGAGCCCACAGAAACTCCCACAAAGAAAAGCCCAAGACCAGCATTTGATTTTTCGTCTAGGACTAAAGGCGATCGTGCAGACCCGCTAAAACAAGATGGAGGGTTTAGTGTTTAATTTTTACGGGGCCCGTGGACTTCGGGGTTGGGGCTGTAGTAGGCCCCAATGAGTGTGTGTTGTTTCTGCTGAAGCGTAAAGAACGACGGCTGTTGCAGCAGCTGGAAGATGCCAGCAAAAAGCGTCTGTTGATGCTGGCTTTCAAAAACAACCTGTGAAAACAACAGCAAACCCAAACACCTAAACCCTAACACTTGCCTAGTGCCTAACCTGGAAATACAACCGCTACGACCCTACTGCTGATAACAAACTACTCTCAAGTGAGTTGGGGCAAATCTCAGCGCTTGGAATGAACTGAGGATTTTAAGCTACCTGGCCACAACCTGCTGCATCCGCGTAGTAGAAGAATGCTTTTCGCAGGCCTGCGCGGACAGACTCTGGAATGTGTTGCGGAATCCGCTGTAGTTGCTCTAGCGTGTAGTCCGCTGCGGCCTCGAGAGTATATCTGTTGCCGTCTCCTTCTGCGTCAGCTGCACATATCTCTGTCTGTTTCCCAGCCAAACTTGAGTTGTACAAACACTCCCCGCGGGCGTCGGCAGCAAACAACTCCCGTATGTTTGGCATAAAGCGGACCCTGTCCATACACCGTGAGTCCGAAACCCCAGACCATAAACCCTAAACTGGAGAGTACCCGCACCCCTCCCTAATGCGCAGTTGAGTCAGGAAGGCACGATCTGTTGTTATGGTGTGTGTAACGCCCGTTAAGGGTATAGGGTTCAGGGTTAGGGCTTTGCCTCACCACATTTGTCTGGGGCTGGCTATCGCATGGTGCATGTGCAGCCACAGAGGCAAACCTTCACAAACGACGGCAGAGTGAACACCGGAAACAGCAGGGTTGGATAAAAATATGTAAGGACAGTTCAGCCGAACAACCTGCTCATATGCATGCACACAGTCCCACCAACAGGGTCGGATGATAAGGTTTTAGGGGGGCGGATAGTTTAGTAATGAAGGGTTTGAGGCTTCGGGCTCCCGGAAGAATTTAGGTTTTAGGGTTAGTGTCAACGGGGAGTTCGTCTATTAACGCATGTATACGGTTTAGGGAGGGCTTATGAAATGCTCGCCTTGTTCGGCTGATCTGCTGCTGCTGCTCCTGCTGCAAGCAGGTTTGTTTCAATGTCGTTCAGAACACGGCGGGACAAACGCGCGCAGATGATGTGACTAGACACTGGAGAAAGGGCTCTCCCCAACAGGCTGCTCTTGTTGCAGTTGTTGCCGCTGGCTTTCGTGCCGTTGCTGTTACTGTTTTGCACCTCCTCTGGGATCTGCGGTATCACCCGCATGAAGAAATAGAAATCGTCTTCATCCCCATCTGCTTCCTCGTCTGCTGCTGCAGTAGGACTAGCGTCTGCTGCTGCTGGCCGAGAAGCACCAGAAGCAGCAGCAGTTGCTGCTGCTTTCCGTGCAGCAGAGAAGAAGGAGGAGTAGTTTTGTGGGGGGGCAAGCAAAGAGCACAGCCGCAGACCATTGCCCTCCGGCAGCAACTGGAAGGAAATATCCGGCCTAGCCATGTGCTGCAGTGTGCACGCAAACAGCAGCAAGCCGAAGAAGCAGGAGCATGTGGGCAGAGCAAGTACAAAGCACGGCAACAACACATGAGGAAGAGCTGCAGCAACTCAGCAGCACAGCAGCACTAAAACTAGCAAAGCGCATCAGACACCATTATGCCTCCACAGCAGCAGCAGCTACAGACACACGAGTGATTGTGTTATTGTTTGACCTGTAAGTATAGCTGGTTGTACTGGTATTTGTCTGTGGCCCAGGTGCAGAAGAGGCTATCTGCGAGCTGGTGCAAATCATCATGAAGAGAAATCCAACTACGTCTTTTCTCTTTGTAGCAGCAGACGCAGCGCAGCTCCTCTTCCTGCTGCTGCTTCTCTTCCTCTGGATTCTGCTGCTTGCTTCTAGTGCTGCTGCTGCTGGTCTTGTTTCTGCTGATGTTATTGTTGCTGCTGTTGGTGGGTTTTGCGGTAGGAACCGCAAAGGGTAAGGCCACACAAATGCGCAGCTCCTGCTGGAGCCGATCTTGCAGCTGCAGCAGCAAAACTGGAGGGGGTCCGGTTTGCTTCTGCTGCTTTCCCTGCTGCTGTTGCTTCTGTTCCTGCCGCTCTCGCTGCTTCTGCTGTTGCTGTTTCTGTTGCTGCTTCTGCTGATGCTCTTTCTGCTGCTGCTTTTGCTGCAGCAGCAGCAGAACTTCGTCATGAGAGAGGAGCTTCAGGCTCTCCAGCTGCTGCCAACTTCTCAGTTTAATCCACTGCACCCGCGCAATATAAAAATCATCACCCCAGTCCGAGACTGGCAGCCTTACAAATCGCACCCCGCTACACACCTTGTTGCCGCTGCTGCTGTTGCTGTTGTTGCTGCTGCTGTTGCTGCCGTCGGTGTTGCTGCTGCAGCTGCAACGGTTGCGACAGCGGGTGCAGCAAGGAACTTCAAGGACGCCGTCTGCTCCCGCTGCGGCGGCCGAGCCGCTTGCTGCTGTGGAGTCTGCTGTTGCCAAAAGAGAAGCCACACTAGGCACCTGGTCAGCCACAACCGCAGCATAAGCCCTGCAGATGGACACTAGACAATCCACAGAGGCAGCGTAAATTAAGTGACACTCAAGGGGGTTCAGGGTCTACCTGAGCGATGCCAATACGGGCCTTGACGTTCTGCTGGCCAGAGAACGGAAATCTGTGCTCCTCTGTGACGAGGAAACTCTTGCCGCTGCTGCTGGCGGCCCCTGTGAACGGCCTGGTGCACTTGCCCCCTACGCCGTTGGAGGGAGAGGGCAATTGCCGCTTCTTCTGCTGTTGCTCTTGTTGCTGCACTTGCTTTTCTTGTTTCTCGTGCTCATCCTGCTGCTCTTGCTGGTGCTCCTGCTGTAGATACTCCGAGAGGTCCTCTGCAGTAGTGCTGCCCTCTAGGTCGTCGGCAAGGAGAGCGTTGAGGTCTGCTTCCTGCTGCAGCAAGTGCCGCTCCACCTGCTGCCGCTGCTGCTTCTCCTGCTGCTGTGAAGGCGGCTTCTGTGGCGGGTCCAGGACCCGCTGCAGCCTCACGGCCGGCACATGGGCCTCCGTAAACTCCACGAAAGCGACGAAGCGACTGTCGGGCGACCTGAATCCCAAACCCCAAACGCTGAGACCTAAGCCCTAAATCCTTTGCAGCAAGCGGCTAGAGACAACAGCAGCCTGACTCCAACAGCAACCCAGTAACAGCTGCAGTGGTCCAACTGCAGCAGCAATACCGACGACCCAACAGCAGCAGCGCTAACAGCAACAGCAGCACGAACAACAGCGGCAGCACTGCGTACCACCAGTAGCCTTCCATGCGGCTCATTTCCTCCTGCGCGACGTATTCTGCTAAACCGCTAGTGAAGTCAGGTGGAGAGGATGTCAGGCGACACCGAATGCCTCCCTCCCTGCTGATGCTGCTGCTGCGGCTCCTGCTGCTAACGGCAGGCTGGGAGCCGTTGGTACTTAGCGTACCTCTTTTCTGAGGAGATTTCTTCGCGGCTTCTCCGCCTGAAGCTGCTGCTGCAGATGGTTGCGAAGCAGCAGCATCAGCGACAGCAGCTGCGTGCTTGAGCAGCAACAAGTGTATGTCACGCCCTTGAACAAAGGCGACGTAGCTGCTGCATGGACTGTACGTACAGTCTAATATGGGGGCTTCACTAGAATTCCTCTCCAGCAAACAAATCGCACCAGGAACCACTCCTAGCCTGCCACTGGGGTGTATAGGCACCTCGCTTGTTGCCACAGCGGCAGCTGCTGCTGTGGGGTCACTCCCGCTACTGGCTGCAGGAGGAGTGTCTGCAGCTACAGAAGGCTGCGGCATAACCAGGTTTCGGAGGGCCAGCACCTGAGCAGCGATGTTCAGGTGTCCAGCCAATTCGGATGTAGCAGCAGCAGGACCAGCAGCGCCAGGTGTTTCTGCTACTGGGGTTTGCTCCAGCAAAGGCCGCAGTGCCCCAGGCGCCTCACTGGCCCAAATACCCTGCAGCAGCAACAGCAGCATTCGCAGCGAGGACACCAGCGTCAGCAACTGCTTCAGCCCCATACGCACCAACAACGAGCAGCAGAAACAACACCAGCGCCACCAATAGCAGAAGCCGCAACCGGAAAAGGCGCAGCAAGACCAACAGCATCAACAGTAGATGAAGCAAGAAAGGCAACAGCCAAAGCAAAACAGCAGCAGCACGATGCACCCTTGCATTTGAGAGAAGCAACCGTTCTCCTCGTGTGTCCCATTTGAAGCTAACGATGCCTGCTGTTCTTTTTCTTAGCCTTTCCTTCTGCAGCTCCTCCTCCAGCGTCAAATCTACCTTCTTTGTTGCTGCTCCTGATGTTGGTGCTGTCGGTGCAGCAGCAGCTCCTGTTGCTGCTGCAGGAACATCATTGCCCGATTTCTCCGCCTTTTCCTTCTGCCCAACAACATCCCCGGTCGCCGTTGCTGCTGGTGCTTCTGCTGAAGCACTCTTTGCTGCGTCTGTGTGGCCTTCCAATTCTGCTGCGTTTTCTGCCGTTGCTGCTGCAGTGGACGCAGTGTCAGACGAGGTTTTCTTCGGCTTCTTCGCTGGTCTCTCTACCGAATGGGTGTCTACAGCGACTGCTTGGTGTTTAGCAGCCGTTCCAGCAGCAGCAACAGCTGCTGCTGCTGTTTCCGAGGGAGGTTCGGTTATGTCGTTGGGGTGTACGAGCAACAGTGCGCCGCTGTTGAGCAGAGGTGGTGCATCTGCCGGATTGCCGATGGCAAGGAAGGGATGGGGGGCTGTGCCTGCTGCTGCTGCTGCTGCTGCTGCCTTCGCTGCTGCTGCTGCAACGGCAGGTGCTGCGGCAGCAGGGACAACCTGCACTCCCTGAAGATTCTGAAGGATCGGGAAAAGTTGCACCTTCGGGTATAACGACAAATCCATCGAAACGCGCAGCGCCCTCCTGCTGCTGCTTGGCGCAACAGCTGCAGCGAGCCGGACGGCGAATCCGTACACCCGAGAGAACCCCGAGTCGAAGTCGGCGAGGAAACAAAACCAAACCAGAGCAGAAGACTTACCACTCCTCAACTCCAGTACTGCACGCTCACCACCTGCAGCAGCACCAACAAATGCAGCAGCAGCAGCAATTGCAGCAGCAAGGGGAGTACTGAGAGGCGAGTGAATATGAGTCGTGTACTCTTGACGGTAGGATGCGTATGCAGCACATCAGCAGCAATTGCAGCGGCAACAACTGCAGCGGCAACTGCCGCATCTAATGCCGCCGCAGCAGCAGAGGCGCCTGCAGCAAGAACAGCAACGTCGGCTACAGCTGCCGCTTTGGTTGTTCACCTGCAAAGGAATATGAACCGTGAGCACTTCCTGAAGCCGGTGTGGCGGAGAAAGCCAAGGCGGATGATGAAAAATGTGTATCCATTGCTTTCACCCTAAACCCTAAACACTAAACCCTAAGCCATAAATCCAAAGGATACAAGTAGCTGGTCAAGGGACCTCGCAGGATCTGCTGCTACGCCCACTGCAACTTTCGCTACTCCTTCTGTCTTGTGTGCGCTGCTGCTGCTGCTTTTGCCGATTATGTTATTGGCGCTACTGAGCCATGCCAGAGAGCAGGTGCCTCCCGTCGAGTGTTTCGGCGCGTCTTGCTTCTGCTGCCGCCGTTGGCGGGGCCGCTGCTGTTGCTGAAATACCTCTACCCACAGCAGCGACAGAGTAATGAAGAAATAAAAGGAAAATAAGCAGAAATACAGTAAAGAACGCTAGTTCTGTTTCATCAGCAACGCAGATACCTACCCCCCTACCCTCTGAGACGCTGTCAGCGGCGCCCGGCTCCCGTAAATCAACAACAGTAAGCCCTAGCCATAAACACTAGGCAGTAGACCAACAAACAGAAAAGCCTCCACATGACCCGCTAGGAGCACATAATTAAGTGAGGAGGAGAACACAGCTCCTACAATTACTTAAATATGAGTAAGCCCTAGCCCGTGTGGTGTTGCAGGTGGGGTCCGCTCGCTTGACGACCCAAAATAGAAGAAGTAGGAGAAAAGCCCTAATCCTCAAGCTTGATACCCCTATATCTGAGTTCTGTATTGTGGCTTAAATTTTATGCGTCATGTATGTGCTCTCAGCAGTTCCGAACAAAGCAATAGACAAATTGCCGCAGTACCTTTTAGCTTCGCTGCTCCCTAACCCAATGGGGTCTGCGCACCACCCTAATGCAGGAGGGGCAGTAAATCGATTAAATTACGCAGATAGTGAAAGGATGCCCTACGCTTGCTTGGCCACCAGCTTGGAGACTCGGCAGCAAAGGCAAAAACCAACCCTCCGACTTAAGCCGGCATTTGCAGTGTTGACAACACGCACGTGCTGCAATTCCGCTGCTGCATATTCTGTTGCTGCTGAGGATGCAACTGCTATCTTTGCATGTCCCCGTGTTTCTCTGTCTAGGACAGCACCAAGAGTGTCTAAGAATGCTTTGCTCCTGCAGCAGCAGCAGCAGCAGCCAAGCACCGTACTGCTGCTGCTGCAGGAAATGGTGACAGTCTGCTGCAGCAGTAGCACCAATCCATCCGGTGTACCTGACTGCCGCAGAGAAAAAGGAATTAAAAAGCACCAAATCAAATCAAGCCAACATCATACTTTTGTTAGATGCTCTCCGTGAGTACACTAGAAACCCTCTTCTTCTCTTCCCGGCAACCACCTCTTGGCGGCGACCTAGGTTTGGGGACATCAGGGTTTCAGTTGAGCTACATAGCCCTGATAGTCTTCTGATCCAGCAGGCAACGCGTGGCGCAGCAGATGCTGCTCTTTGAGTGTCTGTTGTTCATAACGCGCAGATGCTGCAGCGACTGGTCCGATACATCCTGCAGGAACTGATCCGCAGTTGTCCGGTATTCTTTACCCGAAGCGAATTCCGATCATATGGCTGGGTGTTGCAGGTCCCCGTTATTGTACATGTTTGTGTTTTGTTGTTGCATCACTGCATTATGTTGAGTGGGTGTGCTGCTGCTGCTGCTGCCGCTGCTGCTGCTGTTGCTGCTGGTGGTGCCATTGGCTTCTTTTTGGAGTTTTGCCTTTATTTTTTCGAGTTGTTTCTTTGCATCTCCGGGAGGGAATTCATCTGGGTCATAGAAGTGGGGGGCCTGCTGCAGCAACCACTCTCCGCGCACTTGCGTGCAAGTTCTAACGAAGGCCTTTGATGTCAGCACGAACTCGTGGTACACAACCCACTCAGGTTTGTGCGACAGCGTAGACGAGGGGTGCAGCGCCACCAGCTGCCCATCTTTAACGGTCATATAATGCCCGCTGCGTTGGAGATGAGCTACTTGAATGAAGAACCCGCTTAGAATCGCCTTTCTAATCTGTGGGTAGTAGTTTTTTTCCGTGTAAGGCGCAGACGTGATCGGGATAGCCAGCCGCTCCATGTTCCGCTGCAGCTGCATGCGGACGTTCTTGGCGGCCGCCAGGGAGCGGGGGTTGAGGAAGTTTTCGAAACAGAATTGCCTCTCTGCCTCGGGACTGCCTGCTCCATGTTGAATGAAAGCATGAAAAACATTCAAAAGTGTGAGATGATCGCCGTCTAAGTGTGCAAATCGAGCCTTAGTTGCATCTGCCTGCTTCAGGCGTTCCTTCGGACGCAGGAACACCAGAGGCACTGACAACATCGCTGCAATCGATAGCATCTCCTTGCTGCAGTTGTGTTTCGCGGAGTCCACGAGGCACTTCGCGAGCTGCGGGTCAAGAGGAAACTCTGCCATGGACTCCCCGTCGGTGGTCAACTCTCCCTCGTTGTCTAGAGCCCCCAAATAGTTCAGCTGCGAAGCATCGCACAGAACTAACAGAGACGTTTTAATCGCAAGCAAACCCAAGCAAACATGTCATCAATATATGGCATATACATCAGTAAGCTCGCTTTTCACGCGAACAATTGAGGCTTTACTGCCAGCCACCGCAATACGCCTTGATTTCCACACGTGGGCAACAGCATCTCCACATGTTGAACACTCCGTCGACACACGCAAGCAAACAAAAAGAAGTCAATGAACCATGAACCAGATGCCCCTAATTAATGATGTGCTTCACTCGTTTGCGAAGTCATACGCGAGGCAACCAACTCGATTGCGTGTAGAATATTCATCCATGCGGCAATCGGAAAATACGTCAACGAAACAGCAAAACATAAATGAAGTGGCAAATAACAAACCAAAAAACGAAGATACTAACCAAACAAAGGCATCAATTGAGGTTTAAATCAGATGAAAAAACTAAGTAGGCAAAAAAGACAAGAACGCACAGGCGTAAGCATGCAACTACACGAACAAAAATGGCGACCTAAACAACTAAACAGAAAGCAAGAATACCAAAACCTTAAATCCTAAACACAAAACAATAGGAATGCAAGATATGACGACGTGCACGCCGCCATCAACAACCAAGCAACAAGCTGAAGTGAACAAGCATATGGACGAGCAAATAAACCACCAGCTGATAGATATGGAATACAACAACAAAAAATAAGATAGGAGCAGAAGTATGAAGCCAGCATCAGCTGCCAATAGAACATGAACTCCTGAGGCAGCAAAATCTGCACCTGCTCGAGAGCTCGCATAAGCGTTTCGGGTGCCGGCGGATCCATAAAATCAAAGTGGACCAAATCATCTATTCCCAGCTTCTTTAAAGTCAACACAACACTCGCCAGGTTCGATCTGAACACAAACCCTAGAGACTAAAGCCTAAACCCTTAAAGCTAGAGCCCAAATAGTATACAGCGCAACCCGGAGCCCTAAGATGTTAGCCGTAAGCCCTCTGAGCATGAAAGGTTGAGCCCGGCCCGGTGTTTCCCTTTGCTGCGTTTCTAATGCTTATGGAGGGACCACTGCTCCAGAACTGGATGGAGTGTATGAGATAACCACCTGGGCGAGTGAAGAGATGAGGAGTGACCTCTTACCGGAGGATTTCAGCGTAGGTTTGGTCGACAAGCTCCGACTGAAACGCCGCTTCTGTGTATAGGCGAAAGCACTTTCCCGGCCGTGTCCTCCCAGCTCTTCCTGCTCGCTGTTGTGCAGAGGCTTTCGAAATCGGGGATACGAGAAGACTCTCTACGCGGCTGCGCGGGTTATAGACCTTTTGCTTGCTAAAGCCGGGGTCGACGACGTACACGATCCCGTCTATTGTTAGAGAAGTCTCGGCAATGTTCGTTGAGATTACGCACTTGCGGCCGGGGGGTCCTCCCGGGTACCGAGGGGGGGGAGCGGCTTCGAATATCCGCTGCTGCTGGGCTGGCGATAAAGAAGAATACAGAGGAACCACCATCAGTTCTCCTGCATCCGCGTGCCGCTGCGCCGCCTTCTCGAGGTCCTTCTTGGCCTGCTCGATCTCCTCTTCGCCTGTTAAGAACACCAGCATATCTCCCGGCGGCTCCCCTAAGTGAATCTGCGAAGCGTACACGCATAACAGAACTAGAAAAACTGAATACCCGCCAACGACACACAATCAGACAACTACGAGCACATACATACAACTCAACACGCATGAGCACATTTCCGTGTATCCGAAGAACTGCTGAAGCGAACCACAATGCACTGTGGAAATACACACATGTAAGCATATATACACGCATAAGCAGATATGCATATAAACACATATGCACATATACACAGTTATCCAGAAACATGCATGTATGCAAAAATGCAATATACATACAAACACTCCCCTTTTATATATAGCCTACAAGCGCGTATGTGTATGGATAAAATATCGGTTGTTATGCGGGATATAATGCACGGGAGAATTCTGACCTGCAGCGCGGTGCGGATGGAAGCCTCGAGGTAGTTCTTTTCGGGTTTGGGTGTATAGAAGATTTCTACGGGATGAATTCTCCCAGGAACATTTAAGATGGGAGCTCCATCGAAGTAGCGCTGGAACTTCTCCGCATCGAGAGTGGCACTCATGACGACGACTTTGAGGTCTTTCCTGCTAGCTACGACCTCCTTCAACAACCCAAAGAGGAGATCTGTTGCCACAGTCCGTTCATGTGCTTCATCCAGGAGAACTGCACTGTAACGCTCCAAAAGCGGATCAGCCATGGCCTCCCTCAGAAGCATACCGTCGGTTAGGTAGCGAAGAATTGTGCTGCTGCAGCTGCGATCTTCAAAACGAATCGTATATCCCACCTCCTGTCCTAAGTTGACATCCAGCTCTTCAGCTACTCGCTGAGCAACCGACATCGCTGCCACACGGCGGGGTTGCGTGCACGCAATGCAACGTCCAGCATGCATTCCTGCATGCAACATGAACTGCGTCATCTGTGTCGTCTTCCCGCTTCCTGTCTCCCCCACAAGAATCACAAACTTGTTCTTCGCTACCAACTTGAGGAAGTGCTTCTGACTACGCCACGCAGGCAGCTGCTTCCTAGCCTCCAATATCCTATAATAGCGGTCAGTGAACGGACGGCCATTGAAGGGGTTGATTCCGTCCGCAGGCTCCGGTCCACTAGTGGGCCCAACGGGACCCAATGGTGCGTTCACTGCTGCGGCTGCTGCTGCGGCTGCTGCTGCTGCGGCTGCTGCAGAGCTCGAACCACCATCCACCCCTCCCGCGCTGCTAAACAACCCGTTTCCACTGCTGCTGTTGCCGTCCGTGAACCCACCGGCTGGTGCCGGCTCGTCGCTCCAACCACCAACACGACGCCGGCGGGCGCCGCTTCCGCCTGTCTGCTCATTCTCTGTATTAGCCGAGCCTTTTGAGCCACTATTTGAAGAGAAACCCGCTGAGGAACCCTCACCCCCATCACCCTCCTCATCGTCCCATCCCCGCCGCCTCCTGCGAGAAGACCCTTCGTCCGCAGCAGCTGCCGACATAATGCTGCTGCCGCTCTTTCTGACGCTGTTGTTGTTGCTTCCAATTAAAGCTAAAAAGCAACAGAGAAAAAGAACATAAGAAACAATTCCCCGACTCCCGTAGCCGCACTGTCCTGCGGCTGCTGCTGCTGCTGCTGCAGGCGTTGTTGTTGTTGCTGCTGCTGGCAGTACTGCTTCTGCAATTGCTCCCGTAATAGCAGCAAAAACTTCACAACCCCCCACAAAAAATAATATGCCGATGCAGGGAAACAGAATTCATCATCCCCCACCAACCTCGATGCATGCAGCTACAGCGCCAGCTACAGCCAAGGCAACCCCAGCCTGCTTGGCTGCTGCTGCTACTTATCCCGACCCCACCACAGCCCCGGTGTCTGGCTCGAGTCGACGCGTCCCTCTTTCCATTTTCTTCTGGGGCTTATTTTATGTATTTTTGCATTGTTATTCGAAAGCAGCAACTGCTGCAACACCTCCTACAACACCGCAGGGGGGTAGGGGGCCCCCCGCCTCCACCCTTTCCAGCGCACAACGCTGAATCGTAAACTCGGAACACTACGCCTGACTACTACACACTACGCTGTCCACGCATTCGGAACAAATAAGCAGGCCTCACTCTTCTTTGCTGGACTTTAGCCTGCCAACCCTACTGTCTAACACAAAATCGCACACCTGTAGACGTAAACCTCCTAAGATGGATACAATAGAACCGTGCGAGACAGCTGCCCCCTTCGCGCGTCCCACCAGCTTGCCTGCTGCAGAAACCAGCAACAGCAACAACAACAGCAGCAACGCAACCACCACCAGCAGCAACAGCAACAACAACACACCCGCCAACGGCAGCAACAGCAGCATCAGCAACAGCAGCATCAGCAACAGCAGCAGGGATTCAATATGGATAGAGAAATACCGTCCCCAGACCCTCGATGACGTCGTAGGAAACGATGAAGTTTTGCAACGGCTGCGAATAATTGCATTGGAGGGAAATATGCCCCATTTGCTGCTAGCTGTAAACCCCAAACCCTAAAAGCCCAAACCCCTACATACAAGCCATCAATAAACCCTAAACATGACAGTTAGGGCCCCCGCAGCTGTTACTGTGTCTCGCAATTACGGTTTCCCTATCCCTTTTGCCTGTTTCTTTTTCACCCTTTTGCTTGTTCGAATGTTATGTACATTTTGCGTGCTGAAAATCTCATGTCTCTCTCGTCTGTCTCTGTAGGGGCCTCCCGGTACTGGGAAGACGTCCAGCGTCCTTTGCTTAGCTCGCCAACTCCTCCAAAACAAATGGCGCAACAGCTGCTTAGAACTTAATGCCTCAGATGAACGGTCAGAAAACGCCAAACCCTACAAAGTACCGCAGCTGCTACTTACAGCTAAGCATTTCAGATGGCATACTGCCAAACACTACACCTTCATTTATTCTAACGATTCATAGTAAACCATTGATCTGCGTTAGGGTTCAGTGGCAGGCAGCCAAATGGGTAACCCAAACCCTAAACTGTCAGTTATGGCATTGAATTCGCCATGAATTTATTTCCTCGTTTTTGATCATGCATAGCAACGATGGCCTCAGAGAATCGCAGCAAATCTCAACAGCACTAGCATCACGGACTGAAGCAGCAGCGTTAGCAGCAGCAGCGACAAGGGAACAACGACAACAGGAGGAGTACCACCGACGAAGGCATCAGCAGCAGGTATGGCCTCAAAATCAGCAGCAGTTAACAGTAGGTACGCACTTCTGCCTTGTGCTGTATGCAGGAGCATTGATGTCGTGAGGGATCGGATAAAAGGATTTGCAAAAGAGAAGAGAGATCTGCCGCCAGGTCGCCACAAGATAGTCATTTTAGATGAAGTTGACTCCATGACTGAGGCTGCTCAACAGGCAAAGCAAACCCTCTAAAACCCTATGCACAAACCCCAAACACGAAGCCCAATACCCACAGAAACCTTAGACTCGTATTCACCACATGGCTCAGTTGAATAACAGCCGTACTGACTCTCATACCCCGAGTTCCTAGAAACTCGAATTCACCATAGAGATAAATGTGTAAACCCTTGTAATCGGTATCAAACAGAATTTAGAAGATCCTCTTCACTAGTTATTCGTGTTGGCCGCCGTGCAGATGGAGGGTTCAGTTTGACGTTGTTGCTTCTTTTTGTGAAGGGGGTGCACGGTACAATTCTGGGCTTGGCGTTAGCATTCGGGGTTGCGATTTTCTTGTTTATGCACACCGTAGGCCTTGCGACGCATCATGGAGCAGCATAGCGACACGACGCGTTTCGCCTTGGCCTGCAACTCGTCGACTTCTGTCATTGAGCCGCTGCAGTCCCGCTGCGCGATCCTTAGATTCACCAAACTCGCAGATGCGCACGTATGGTTTAGGGCTTGGGGTTTGCGTTTGGGTGGGTAAAGGGTTTTCAGAAGATCCTGCAAGGCTTGCTCGGTTGTTAGTGTTTTCCCCCACTGCCCGAAACCAAAAGGCTTTGTGGAACTGATTTAAGGCTGGTGGGTTTTAGGGTGTCTATCGCATCTGCAGCTGGTGCAACGGCTACGGGAGGTTTGCGCCAAGGAGAATGTCACTTTTACGGATGATGGCATAGAGGCCATCGTGTTCTCCGCAGACGGCGACATGCGCAGCGTAAACCCCACACCCTAGGTCGAAACCCTAGACCCTCGTCCAGATTCGTAGAGGGTTTTAGAATAATGTGCGCGTTTTGAAGTGACCGTATGCTCTTGCCCCAACTACTTCGATTAGCTTGAGGCTAGATTTTAGGGTCTGAAGTTTGATATTTAGGGTTTGCACCTCAGGCGCTGAACAATCTCCAGTCCACAGTCTCCGGATTCGGCCTCGTCGATAAGGCAAACGTGGAAAAGGTGGATCTCTAGGGTTTAGGGTTGAGAACTCGAAGATTGATGTAAATTTATCGCGGAACGCTTAAGGCTGAGGGCGTTTGCCGTATATCAACCGCTCTGGGGTGTGAGAATATGGGTGTACGGTACAGAGAGTCGCTGCTATGGCCTAGGGTATAGGATTTTAGTTTTGTTTTTTCAGGTTTGCGATACGCCTCCCCCGGAGATGCTGCGCCGTATACTGCAGCTCTGTGTGGCTGGTGATTGGTACGGGGTGAGAGCTTTATAGTGTTTTCTGTAGGCTGCTGCTGCGGCTGCTTTTGTTTCTGGTGCTGCATTCGTCTTTGCAGCTGTTGATACTGCTCCTGCTCTTAGCGGTGCTGTGTGCGCTTTTCTTTTGGAGGTGCGCGCATAGGGGACGCAGGCTAGGTAGGGTGTAGGGTTTGTTATACGCAGGCACAGTCTGTTGCTCGCGTGATTCTGGGCTTGGGTTATACACCCTTGGATGTCGTCACAACATTAAGAGGGGTTTTGAGAAGGTCGGATGGAGAATTGCAAGAGCATCTTCTTCTCGAATTTCTCGGAGTCAGGCCAAGGGTCTAGGGTTTACGGTTGATTTTGGCTCACGTTCAGGGCTTATGTCCGGGGGCTCCAGCTTAGGGTTTCGCTATTAAGGCCTAGACTTTATGACCAGGGTTTATCGCGTTGGGTTTGTGACTCGGTTGTTGCTTTCTCTGGTTATGGACAGATTGTTGGACTGGCGCATATGACCATGGCGGGGGGCCTTTGCACAGAGCTGCAGATGGAGTGAGTTCTACTACTGTTGCTGCTGCTGCAGTTCCAGCTGACTGTTGTGGCTGAAGGCAAGTTATGTGCGTGATCGGATCTAACGACTGTTTTAGTCGTGCATGTTCTTCCTTTGAACGTAATCCGTCTTTCGCGTTTCAGGAAGATGCTGGCGCAGCTGTGCAAGGTGGCAATATCCCTGCGTCCCTCCACCAAACCCTAGACCCTAGGGTACCCCACGAACCCTAGTCCCTACCGAACTTCTTGTTTGAACCTGGGGTCCAGGTTGGACATGAGGCCCAGCTTTTTAACCAAACTCTCGGCTTCTGCAGCAGATGCCCTGGGTTTCTGTTTTTCTGCGATGGGCGTATCAAGCTAGCTCTCACTACTCAGCTAGTCGTGTTTTGACGTAGCTAGATGCCTCTGTACTAGCTACCTGTGTAGGTGCTCAGCTAGGTGTGTATCCACTTGGCTAGCTGCAACCCAGCTAGACACCCGCCGAACTTGCCGGGCAGGCGAAATTTCCAGCCACTTGTGTCTGTATATATATTATAAATAGTATTAGACTAGGTGACAGTGTAAAAATGTCCTGTCGAAGTGACACCGGCGGTGTTGTGGGTTGCTGCAGAGGAACTCATCCTTGTTTGCCTCCATTATTTGTTTGCTGCTTGTTTGCTAATTTGTTGCTGAGGTATCTGTGTTGCTAGCTCTCGTCTTCTGCTATGTTGTAGTTGGTCACTTCGCCAGCATGAAAGAAGACAAACGCAACACCCTGTCCATATCCGTTCGTTCCCCGCTAGCCTGCCCTTTCTTCCCCGCTACGATGCCGTCTCTATCCGCCTCGTGTCCCTTCCTTGCAACTAGAATTTTCAAGACAAATTCTCCTGTTGCATTTACTAGAAAGCCACAGAGTTAAGCAGGAACAGCCGCTCCAAAACAGCAGCAGGCGCAGCACCGGAGACATCCCCAGCACCCGAAGCCTTGTGGAAGGCGGATGGTGTGTGTTTGCATCTGCGTGTGCTTCTACTACTATCTGCGTTTCCGCCTTTCTTTCTCTTTTTGTACCTCCTTTCACTGGTTAGTTTCGGTTACATCTTGTTGAGGTGTTGTTGTCTTGATTAATTACTCCTCATTGACCTGCTCTGGCCCCAGTCCGGAGAAGGAGGCAACGGGCACATGCTGTACTAGAGTGTAAAACTTCTCAGCTGCATCATCTTCTTCGTTGCGTCTGCGTGAGAGCCTCACACGCACTCGCCGAGGCAGATTCCTGATGCCGTTGCTCCATATGTGTTTATTCAATTTTGTGTCAATACGGACATCCTGAAGAGAACGCAGGACACAATGAAGACAGCGAAATTGGAAAAAACATCAATATAAGCAGCACAGACAACACAAGCCAAAGACGCCCACAACCACGCACGTCTACAACAAATTCTCACAACACAAGTCGGCCGATAGATTTGGGTTTGGGGTGTCTGGGATACCATCGTGTACTATTTCGACTTGACCTGTATACCTTCTCTACACTATATATACATCATTACATCTCCGTGCCGTTCTCACATCTTTACACAAGCTTCGTACTCATTTTAAGTAGCTTTGTCACTTCTACATTATATACAGTGCAATGCCACTAAATCGTCTTAGCTACTGCCTTCTTCTTTCAAATTTAATGAATGTACTAGGCAAATCCAATGAATGTACTAGGTGCGTGCACTGGACATTAACATTCAGGTGTAGGTACACTTCACAACATATTGTGCAGCAGCACCGGTGAATACATCTAGCCAGTAAAAAACGAGGAGGTCCTCAACTACAGGGAGAAAGGAGGCGAAAGTACGATATCTTAGATACAAACCATTATATTTAGGTTTTACTTATCCTACCTTAGTGTGCATCACTTTTTCAGCGAACTTCTTGATTTCACGGATGGCGCGAGGTGCGCGCTTCTTGAATTGAATGCCGTGGACAACTTTGTGCAGGTGTATTGTGTAGTCCCTGCATGCCGGCTGCAGGGACTTGGTGGCCTTTTTCTTCCCACCTGGACAGAACAAAAAAAAGGAGTCGGCAGCTCCACAATGAATGCGAAGAAGAAGAAGCACAAGCTTCTCGCCATTAATTTCCAGACAGCCATGCGTCCAAGCATGCATAGACGCACACATCGATGCACGCGCTAATCCCCAATCGCAAGATATACGTATGGCAAGACAATAATAAAAAGGAACAGAGTGTAATGTACGGGAACCACAAGAACACGAACAACGAGGAGAATTGTAGATCATAGGAAATCGATGAATAGGTCCATGTACCAATATGATATATGGATGGGAGACATAGCCACAAATAAGAGAAGAATAAAGACAAACAAGGAAAATGGGGACGGAGAGAAGAAACAATAGTTCGTAATCCATAGTTCATACATGCAGCGCAGTATCACAACATCCGGAGTGCCCCAAGCAGCAGCAGGCTGCGCCTTCCTGCTCCGATTAACAGAATCCCTGGCAATTCCCCAACGAGAAAACCAACAACACATCACTAAAACATAAAAGCGTGCTATTGGGGAGCAAAAATTGTAGAGAGGGTCCGTCAACCTATTCTAGGGCGGCCACCTCTCCCTCACCCTTTACGACCATCTTCAAGCGCTGCTGGAGTTTGCCGTTGGATACAGCGGATAAGTCCAGCGCCTCAGAAGGAAAAAAATGGTATTTCAGAAAGTCGGCCCCGAAAGGTCTGTAGACCCGGTCCTTCGTTTGCTGCTGTTCCTCCTGCTACAGCAGCCCCAGCAGCAGCAGCGTGTGGGGTGGCAGCAAACTGGGGCTGCTGCTGTTGCATGCATTCGGGCAGCTTGCAGCAACACCACGGCGCGAACAATTTTGTGGAAAAATAAGAAAAGTGTGTGTGTCTGTATTATGTATTAAATTTTTTGCCGTTTGTGAATACAATTCTATACATGTAAACCCACTGAAAGGGACAGCGTTGTAAAGTTGCAGCAAGTATGAGACTGTTGCATCCTTGTACAAAACGCGCAGCAGTTAATTCCAAGCACTGAGAATAATGCAAATTATAATTCACCCTTTGAATAATGCAAATTATAATCTGTTAGTATTTAAACATGATATGTTGGTTAAGAGCAGAAACTTCTGGGATAGCTAACCGACGAGAAACGGAAGCAACCGGTTCACTCGTTGGTTGCTGTAATCGGGAGGGGCGAGACGTCGGTCTCTCCCCAGGCGTGTTGCGTGGTGCGGTAGAATCAAAGAGGAAGAGAAAAGAGTAATTCGCAATTAGCTACGAATTTGCCGCCTGGTTCTTGACTGTGGTTTCTTCACCGCAGCGGCCCAGGCGCCTGTAGCTACCGGAGGGGACGCAGTCTGCAATGGACTCAGACGCACCTTGCTGCAGCCTGTGCTGCAGGACAGCATCAAATGGAAGCTCTAGCAAGCCTTCTTGGCTGTATGCAATAACGCTGCATATAATTCTTTCCATTAATTGTGCAGGATGCCTACTGTGGCCGAGCCGATGCTGAGAGAAGAAAAAATACAGGCTGGTACAGATGCTACGTATAGGAGGATTTCTGCTGCTATATTCACTATATGAGCTGGATACCTCTCATTATTTGTTATATCCGGGACGAGGCTGTAGAGGCCCACATGGTGTGTCTCCTGTTGGCTGCTCTTGGAGCTTGTGCACCTAGTTTGCACACAGGACACTAGGTGCACCCGCTCCTATACACAGCACAACAAAACTGTACAATCAACTGGAATAAATGTGTCTGACGTTATTAAAAGGGAAATAAGTTAAAGCTTGGACTCAAAACCATCTCACTCAGTTTGAGGGTGCTCTTCGGGCGAGCACTTCCCTCTTGCCGAGCCCCCATTGGGTGTACGTAGAGCTAAAGAGAAATGCGTGCATCCCCACACATGCCGGCATGGATGGATGGATATTCGCATGTGGATCTACTTAACAGCATGGACCTGTGAAGGGGATTGTATTAAGAGTGGCTACTGCTTCGTATTCCGCCGGACTACACGTTGCAAGCTGCTTGTGGGATTCCTTTTGCTCCCACAGGCAATGTTAGCTTGCCGATGCACCCGCCTCTGGTGTTGCAGGTGCTTTACGTTTTCTTCTCTTTCTCTTTATGGGCCTCCCTCTCCTCCAAAGTGTGTGGTTTAAAGAGCAAATGTGACTTGTTTAGAGGAGGGGCGTCTGAACGCGCCAGAGAAGCTGCTGCCACCTCTGGTTTTCAAGGTGGTGCCTTCGGGGCCTGCTGCTACAGCTGCTTGTGCTTGGTCTGTAGGCAGTTTGCCTCTGTTTTTTCTGGCAGCCTTGGGCTTCTTTCTGTTCCTTCGGAAGCGGCTGCCAATCCCTGCATGCTCCTCTCTTCTTCCGTTTCGTCTTGCTGCTGGATCGCGCAGCTGCCCCTCCCCAGCAGACAAAGCCCCGGCTCCAGCAGACAGATGCTGCTGCTTGTGTTTCTTGTCTAAGTCTGCTCTCTCTTGTACTCGCGTGAACTGCTCAAAGTCGCCCATCAGCGTATTTGCAAACCCCTCGGCCACAGAAGCCAAGAAGTTTGATAGACCAAATAAAGGAGACACAAGACACCGCAGAACACACGCCACTAGAATTGCCGTTGTCTTCCACCAGCTGTCCCCCCTGCAGCAAAAGCGGCAGCACAGACAACACACAACTGATATTCAAAACGTCAGCATGGATCCGAAACACTTTACGCAGCAGTCAACAGACAGGCAACAACCAAAACTGAGGCCGATCCCCCACAACAAACACTGAAGGTGTAGAAAAAACGGTGCCCATCTCTCTCATATGCAAATCTGTAACCGTCTCTGTGCCCTGCAAGTGACACATAGCTGGTTAGTTTGCTTTCTAGCTAGCTGACATCGTCGCTAGACTTTCCGCTCCAGCGATTGTTGTTCTGTGGTTGCCGGTGAGTATATGTATGCAAAGCCTGGCGTTCGTTGTATTTTTTGCTGGCTGGAGAAATACGTGTGCAGCACGGTAGCTGGCTAGTCGCGCAGATACCTGGTAGCACTTGCAGCAGGTTCCGTGACAACAGCAACCCAGGGTCTCCAGAAGGTGTCCAGGAGGAATCCATTCAGTCCCTTCCAGAAAGCGTCTAAGACGCCGTAGGGGCGGGGCCTGGAGCCCCTCATAAGCTTATGTAAGATATTCAAGACGTGGGAAAGGGACTGCATGACTCCCCCCATGGTATAGATAATGAAGAGAATGAAGCCCACGCGAAATCCCATCATGAGGCCTTCGAAACTGTTGTTGTTTGTCTTCAAGCCCTTGAGTGTCTGTCTGCAGAGGGCACTGGCGCCTCTAATGAACCCCACAACGAACGCACATGGGTTGCTGATCCAGGCAGAAGGCAGCGACTGCCGGATGAACTGCCGCAGGTACGAATTGCGCAGAGCATGCAGCAGCTCGGCCCAAGAGCAAACGCTGAACTTTCTTCTTTCGCGTGCAATTTGAATTGTCATGTACGGTGTATCAAGCGGCAGCGCGTCAACAATGTGCAAAACCTGTCGCGAGATCCGATGCTCCGATGTTCGAATAGAAACCGTCAGAGACAATCCGCTAATGACCAGGCTCTTTATATACACTGGGCTAGCTCTGTGCAACTCCATCCACCGTGGGTTTGGCAGCACCAACACGTGAGACGAAGGCCGGTTTATGTACACCCGAGGAGCAGCGTAAAACTGTAGCTGCACAGGCTCCCTTAGCAACAGCAAGCTTTGAAGCCCTTCTTCGCCTCCCACAGGTGGAGCAGGCCCCTCAGGGCCTCCGTCGCTGCAGCAGCAACCCAACAGCGGCGCACCAGAACTCGTCGTGTGCCGTAACTTGTCCAGAGATAATGGGGCTTTTGAAAGGCTGTGCATGCTGGGGTGTGCCAAATCTATTGCCAGAGGATGCACGAGGAAGGCTGCTGCTGCTGCTGCTGCTGCGCCACCCCCGCTCCCGCATCCTTCAGCTCCTGCTGTTGTTGAATCCTGCCCAAGACCCCCACGGGACGAGGAGACAACGCAGCCGCAAGGCCCCCTCCCTCCTGTCCCATCCGCAACTAAAACCTGCTCTTCCCGACTCTGCTCCACAGCTTTCAGGACTGCCAACTGACGCAGAGCCTCCGCAGCAACGCTGCACTTAAGCGCTGTCTGCAGAGCTGGTGGTTTCTGCATGGACATACACCAGACGACACCGGAAAATGAGTCCATATGCCCACGTAAAAGAGATTCAGCAAACACATATATACACACAAAAAGAAAGACTCAACGTATACAGCCGTATGCACTCAAGCACACCCGCTCATGCACACAGCATAACAAGAATATGAGAGAACGGGGGACATGAAACGAGAGCCCAACAAAGACAGCGACACAGAAAGGGGAAAATATGGAGCCTAAAGGGTAGGGACAGGCAGTTAGGCAATCAAAACAAGTCAGAAAGGAAGACAGAAATGGACGAAAGCCACATGACAACACGACCCACAATCGGCCCTCGTGCGACGCAGCAGACGCCCAGAAGGTAAGAGACCAAAGAAAACAGACAGGGGAAAGGGGAAAGAACATAAAAGACAACAGACACGGGCCAAAAGGTATTAGCCAAAGGACAAACGACACAATGCCGAAGATGGGAAGGGAAAGAAATCACGATGAAGAAACTAGATAAATGAAAATGCGAGATAAGAGGTGATAAGTTCCTCTCACCTGTGGAGTTGCTACTGCGAATTTGTGTAGCATTTCAACTTCTTTTTCGTAGATACTGATGAGCTGTTCGATGACGAGAAGTTCGATGTTGGCGCTAAAGGGACTGATGCGCACTTCTAGCAGTTCGTACGTGGGAGCCTGTCTGGGATCAACCAGCGCCCTCACGACGGCCACCTCAAGGAACTCTTCTGTCTCCTTCCCGTACTTGGACGCCGTGTTCTTTAAGATGACAGGAATGTCTCCTTTCACAAAGTGATCCACATGCAGCATCGATATGCGAGCTGACAGGGTCACTAAGCTCCGTGTCTTAACCAGTAACCCGTAGTCCTCCTCCCACAACCCCCCGTGGGTCCCCCGTGTGGTCTCTCCAAGGGTCGCCTCAGGACCTGCGAGAGGACCCCCCACGGGGGAAGCTCCACGGGCGCCACTGTCGCTGCTGGAGAAACCTGGAGACCCTCTACTGCTGCTAGTGCGGCTGCTGCTGCCGTGAAGTGATTGCGACTCGGCGGTACCCGCAGGGCTTCCTGAGCTGGTCCCCCCTTGGGGTCCCCTTGCAGGCAGAGGAGAGGAACTAGCACGGACGAGGGCGTCTCCCAGCAAAGGAGAAGAAACTCTGCGTTGAGGCGATGTTGCTGTCTGCCTCATGTAACGCTCGGCAGGCACAGCATCCAGAATAACATCGAGCTGACGCGGATTGACGGATACAGCCAACGAAAGCCCCGTCAGGTGCAGAGCCAATACCTGTGCAGAACGGAACGAACATAAAAAAAACGTCGGGATAGACCTGTATTAACGCATGCAGCCGTATGTCTATAGACAGACGCAGACAGAGCATAGGCGGAGTCGCCAGCACGCAGGGCCAGAATACCGACCAACATAGAAACGGACAGATCAGGAACAGAAACAAGTACAACAAGAAAGACAAAGCACAAAGATAGAAACAGGCTGAAAGAAAGTACAGATATGAAATGCACATGGCAGAAAGACAGCTGACAAACAGCGCCGTTTAACAACGACAGACCGAAGCAAAAAACAAACAACAGAAAGAGGCAGCCAGAGAGAGACATAAACCAAGCAATAAACCCAGAAACACAACAGAAGGGGACATACAACAGACACAGGAAAGGGAAACAGGAGGAGGGAAACAGAAGACAGAGGCAGACAACAGACAAACGCAAACAGCAAACAACAAAAGCAGAGAAGTACGACACATATGCAAGCAACACCAGTTCGCTCCCCCCCCAAGAAGACTGCTACAGAGTCCCCCGGGCGTACCACTTCACTTTGGTGAATCCACGTCACTGTGAGACGCGGCAGACGAAACTCAAAAGACAAACCTAGCCAAGGAGGCGGCCGCTGCTGCTGATGCTGCTGCTGAACCATAGACCCGCGGTGCTGCTGCTGCCGAGCGATAGTATTCTCCCTACTTGCTCCAGCTTCAGGTGTACCTCCGAAGAAGCCGCCACCCCCTGGCTTCGTTCTGCCCCAGCTGGACGCAGAACTGTCTCCTGTTAGTCGATGAGATACTGCTGCTGCTGTGGAACCCACTGGCTCGCCCAGCCCAGCCCCTCCAGCAGCTGTTGCGGCGGACGCTGCTGCTGCAGCTGCAGCAGCAGCAGCTGTTGACCCTCCTTCATGCTTCCCCGCCTTTCTTACGAACTCCTCTCTGATCATGTCGAAGGCAGAACCGCCGGCGCGCAGGTTTTCTGCAACGTGAGGGGACTCTGTTATGAAGAGGATACGGCTGCCATTTGCAGCAACAAGAGAAAATAGATAGAGGGTTGACGCTGGACGGTCTCTGTTGAAACTCGACAGAGAAAGTCCAGCTCGTGGAGTCTGAAGACGCAGACTGCTGCATACAAAAGTCAAACCAACTCGCAGAGGTAGACTGGATGCATCACTTGCACCCCAGATCCCACAGCGTACAACCCAAGCTGGCGAAACACCCGTACTCACAAAAGACACTATGCATGCAGCAGGTGCAACCACGGCAGCAGCAGCGGAGATGGGCTTTTTGCCATCTCTCCTCGTTGAGTGTAAGCGTGAGTTGAGATGCGGTGTTCAACCTGCTGCAAGTGTTGCAAGGTTCTGGGGCTCCATTTGCTGCAGTGCCCTTGTCCGTTATCCCTGGCTGTCTACTTTTTCTTCCTATTTCCAAGTCCATGTCTTCCTCTATCTCCCCCTCCTCCTCCCTTCCACCTCACCGAGCGTCTGCATCTTGATTTGCGCTTTGGTCTTCTTCTGTGTCGAAGCAGGCGTCTGAAGAGAAGCCCCTACCTCCTCCAGCCGTCGCTCCCCTGGAGGTGGCGGCGAGGGTGTTGCTGCTGGCTCCCACTGCAGCAGCAGCCGCCGCAGCAGCAGCAGAAGCTGTACTGGTGAGAGTCTTTGTGGGAAGTCGCTGCACAAATTGACTCTTCCACACCGAGCCGACATCAGTAGAACGAGGAGAACCTGGCTGTTGTGGGGGGCTTCCCGCGAAGCCCTGCGGAGCAGATCCCATTACTGGCTGCTGTTGCTGTTGCTGCTGCTGCTGTTGTTGTTGCTGCTGCTGGTGAGGCACGAATTCGATAGTCTGAAGGGTTTCGTCCACTGACGCCAAGCTGTACACAGACCAGGGGCAGTGTTCCACGTCCAAAACCCGCAGCCGCACCCGAGCGTTCTCCAAGTTCTTGTGGTAGGGAGGAATAAACGGCACAGAAGCCCAAGGAGGGATCAACTGAGCAGAAGGTGCAGCAATCGCAGCATATGTAGAAAACCCCACAAATCCAGCTAATGCAAAGCAAATTCAACCAATACAACACAGAGAGCAACTGCAGAGAATGAACCGAATACAGAACATGTAGGCGAGGCACCATGCACCAGCTAGTGATCGTCAGGAGTAGGAGGCTGGCTTAGTTTTGTGTGCTGGCAGTTTGCCGTGTGCATTAGTATGCTGTTGTGACTAAGATTAAGCACGAAGGCTCGTCAGCAATGGCGACTCCATCCACTAGCCGATGCCGCTACTCACAAGCCTGTCGGCGCTGCCACCTAGTCAGGTGTCTGGGGGCCCCTGTGTCTGTCTACACTCCCATAAGTCCTCTGCAGTGCGGTCTGTGGTTCAAGTGCATCTGCTGCAATTGAACCCTTAGCCGTTGCTGCTGCTGCTGAAGTTGGTGTTTTCGTGGCTGATTGTGTGTGTCTACGGAGTGTGTCTATTGGAGGTTGAGTGCCCATACTCTGAGGTTTGCGTCCGAGTCTCCTCTGCCCTTTTTTGCAGTGGTCTTGGGTTGCGGTCCGCTGGTGACAGGAATGGCGAATGAGTCCTCCTCTCTGTTGGTTTGCTGGTTGCGTCTGCTGCGTTCTGCTGGAGCGTGAGCAAGGAAGTAGCTGGTGAGGTTAAGAATAGCGAACTGGGGGTTTTCTGGAAGCGACAGGACAATAAAGCTGCCATTGTAGGTATACGGGAGGGCAGGAACGTCTCCAAAGAGGCCAGACACAATCGAGACCTGCACGATGGGGCAGTGCTCGGGCAGGTACACCTGGTGGTCGGCTTGCTTTGGGATGAGCTCGACTTGGAAAAAGGAGGGCACGTGTGCGGGTACGAGGGAGAAGGGGAAGGAGACTAGACACCGATCAGTGTGCATAAGCAGCACGCGCGCCTCCACGCCATGAAACGCCTTCGTCTCTCCCGGCAGCAGCGACAGTTCGCAAGGACTTCCCTTTTGACGGCCTCCCATGGCGCTCCCCAGGACGCGGCTGCGGCTCCTCACTTCTCGCACTACCAACGCAAAAGGTAGGCGAGAAATGAAGACGTAGCGGGGAACTACGCTTACTATCTTCGTCGTGGAGTACGGGGCTTCTCCGTACCTAGTGCAAAGCCCCAGAACAAGAGTCGACGGACTGCTGCTGCTGCTGCTCCGAGGAGCAGCAGCGCCCCCACCAGCTGTTGCTCCCCCTGCAGCACTTGCTGCAGCTCCTGCAGGCGCCACGTCGTCGGCAGCAGAAGCAGAGATGTCAGTTGTGGCATCTCCAACGAATAAGCCATCCTTCTCTGTGCTTTCCGTCTCTCTCAGGTCCCCTGGAGGAGGTAGCAGGTGCTTCTTTCGCAGTAAGAAAGATCGGCCCTTTCCTAGGCGCCGTACCCTCCGCTGGACTGTCATTCGAAACGACTTGGCGCGGCGACTGCCTCTCAAAAAGCCTCTTTCTTCGGCCTCTCCCCCTGCACTCAGCAAATCGGAGGGAGACCGACTTACCCCAAAAGCGGCAGCTGGCCGCTGCACACCAAAACGACCGCCGGCCCCACCTTCACCGCGCAGAGGTGCCACCGCGTCGTCGTCTACAAAGGAATCTGTTGAGGACTGCATCCACCAGGAAAAAGGGGACAATACAACAACCGTAATGGTTATCACGTTGATTACATGAATGCGCTGGGATTAATGCTCCCACAGAAAGGCAGACAAACATGTTGCAAGCACTACACAACAGGGTGCCGGGAAAACAATACAAGCAAACAACGAACGATGTACTGTAACGATTACTCGCTAGAACAAAGGTGCTGAAGGGGAGGAGGGCAGCGCAAATGCACAGACAACGGATTTACTAACAAGCAGGTAAACAAAATAAGTGAAGCGACATCACATATAACACAAGTAGACAGCCGAAAACAACAGACGGGCAAACAGCCAACAATGAAGCATCAGACTAGCACGGGACAGCCACGAAAAAGCTTAAACATCAGGACAAGAAGACACGGCCATAAAACACACGTCACATTGGGTGTATAAAGTCGCTGGAAAATAGAGTAAAAGGGGAGCACGAGAGAGTTAGCAGCTGCTCCCCAGTGGAAACAGTTAGCAGCAGCAGAGATGAGCCCGACCGGGGTGGCTTTCAGCAAGGGGAATTCAGCTCGCGATGTGTCTCCCTGGATGTCGGAACCTCCCCCTAACGTCTGCTGTCTCTCGGTGTCTCCGTGGTTAAGAGAAGACGTCACAGAGTCCACAGACCCCCCTGCCCCAACTAAGCCGCACAGTGCACCAGCACGCACACAAGCAACACACAACTATCAACTACCCAGCTCATATCAGGTTCAAGCGTCTTGGCAGCGTAAGGATACACACGACGTGTGTCTTCATCACCAGCGAAATAATAGGACAGGTATCTGTAAAGGCACTGGAACTCACGAGGCATATCCGTGGCGGGCCCCGGCTGCTCCCTCCCAGCAACAGAGGTCGTACGGTGAGCCCAGCCGAAGCGGATATACCGCTGCTTCCGCAGTGGCGCTAGCTTCAGAACAAGGGGCGGCCTGCAGCAGCACAGGAGCCAGGAACAGCAAGAGAATGAGAGTTGACACTGTGTCCCTGTCCAATCTCTCCGTCTGCCTTTTCATGAGGAAAGAAGCACAGACGCTACAGCTGGAGGGGACTAGGCACCTCCAAGGGCTGCTACTCGATCTCAGATGAAACACAGGGTTAACAGGAGACAATGGGATCACATAGGGGGGGTAAACCACACAAAGGCACTGAGAACCCAGGAAGGTGGCACCACGTTCACTCGCTCTGCTCTGCCGATGCATCCAGGAATTGCTCTTTACGCGTATCTCCCGCAGATGTTTGAAGGGTGGAGAGGAGAAAGAGTGAGATGGTTGCAAAATGCACTGCAGCTCTCAGCATCCGAATATCTACAATTCGCTGTTGCTACTTTACCTGGCAGTGGAGATGCCGGAGAGGTCGTGTTTTCGGCTGAGAGGAGATTGCAGTACGCGGTCTGAGAGTAGGTCGACTTTGTAAGCGCGGATGGAGGCGGCCCGCATGTCTTCTTCTGTTGTGTAGAGTCGGCAGCGGCTAGGGACGAGGGCGCCGTTCACGGAGACGGTTGCATCTGTCAGGTTTTCGAAGAAGTATGGAGCAAACACTGTTATTTGCCGTCTGCTAACGTCTGCTGCCAGTTGCATTTCCGAAAAGAGAGGCGGCATCCGCTTGCCCCGGCGCGAGTTCAGCCCCTCCGCCTTGAGAAGCTTCAGTGCTCCAGGAGGGAGCAGCGATTCACCCCTTCCGTCCTTCAACTGCAGCACTTTCGAGACAGTTAACGTGTCTTGTGTGGGAAGCAGGACAGCGAAGCCCTGGGACTCATACACCGTAGCGGGAGGCTGGTGCTGCTGTTGCTGCCTCTGCTGCTGCTTTCTGGCACGCCTCAATTTCTCCTCGCGGACACCTGCAGCACCACCCCCTCCACCGCTTCCGTTCATGTTCACCTGGCTCGCCGTGCCGTCAAGAGTCTCCTGCTGCAGCAGCCAAGCAGTACCGCCTAGCCCTCCCGTCAGGCGAGGGGCCCCTCTTGTTGCTGCTGACGCCAACAGCTGCAGCTCAAGTGGTCCCAGGGGCCTCCCATCTGTGGGGTTGAACGCCTCAAGCTGCGTGTTGAACTGCTCCAGAGGGGCTCCATGCACACGCAGCACCAGCCACAGCCTCTGCTCCCCAACAGGCAGTCCCTGATGCGGCAAAAAGGAAAGACATTGCTCAAGAAGCCACATTGCATGGGCCAGACAGACCGTTAGGGACCAGGAGGGGGAAAAGCACACACGTGCCCTGCTGTAGTGACAAGTTGCTGCGTGCAGAGCTGATGCACGTTCGAAACCCAAAGGCACCCATGGAGTCTGGCAAGCAAAACTGCAGAACAAGGTCCCACACAGATGTTCAAGAGGCTTCTCAGGTGCATCTGTTGTATTCAGTTTATTGCATTGCCAAGCAAAGCCATGCCTCCACTCCATACCGCCGATGATGTGCACTTCCGGTGGAACTAGGGTATGTAGCAACAAAAGAGAGGAAAAATGGAACAAGAAATGCACAAGAGGAGACAGGGACAGTGGCGTCGCTCACCCAACTTTGATGGGAGGGAATTGTGGCTTCAACAAAATTGTCTTCTACAAGTTTGGCAGCCGTTCCTCTCGACTTTTGTTGCATTTCTTCTTCTTTTTGTCTCCTTCTGTTCTCAAGTTCTGCGAGAAGCTCGGCTTGCGGGTTCCCAATGCCGTAGCGCAGGCGCCTCCCAGAGTAGTCTGTGGCTGAAGCATATCCGTCTGTTGCTGCTGCTGCAGCTGATGCATGTAGCGCCGCTGTAGCTGGTGCGGTGGTTTGGGTGATACCCTGTCCCTGTTGAGGCTCGTGTAGAGGGCGTCGGTCGACAGTGTTTTTCAGGTGTACAGACACCGTAATGGGGAAAGGCAGCGTGTTCTTGATGCTGAGCATCGGCTCCAGCTTAATGACGTACCGCTGCGCTATCCGTGCTGCCTCCGAAGTCGGTACATCAGTTGTGTCCACTGCTCCATACAGCATTAGCGAACTCCGCAGACGCAGAGTGAAGGGTGGGATGTCAAGCCGCCGCGGTTGGGTGTCTGAGGCAGTCAGTGCAGCAGCAAACCAACAACAGCCACAACAAAAGCAGCAAAGATTCACTTTCCTAAAGATACCCGTCCAGCAACCTTCTGCTTCAGAGTGTGTGCAGTCAAGTATGTAAGAACTGGAAGCAACACTAACTGGACCAGAACAGAAAGGACCACCAGCGTAGGGTAGCGTAGACACCGCGCTGCTGTAGGTGCCTCACATCCAGTTTTATTTGTCAACTTGTAGAGAGCGTAGAAAGGCACAGGAGGAATTTCAGGTTCCCCTACTCCCTCTTGTGGGGGGCCCCCTCCTTCAGTGTGGAGCAGCGCAGCCAACGAAGGCACCGTGCCGGTGCCAAACCATGAGAGGGGCACCGAGCGGCGGCAGCCTGGCAGGATGTCTATGAACTCTTCTTCCGCAGAGGAGACGCGGGCATCTCCTGTGACACGGGCTGCAAAGCAAGAGATAGCCCTCCCGCCCCAGTTCCTCTTTGCCTTGCCCACGTACACACGAAGCGTCATAGCACAGGCGTTCGCCAGCTGGACGCAGCTGCCCACCGCCAGACTCCACGTGCCGTTGCGCCGGTCCACCACCGGTTCCACCAACACTTTAAAACCGGCGTTCTGCAGGAAGTAGGCCCTGCAGTTCGAGTAGTCCGCATGCAGACGTCCCAAGCAACACCAACCCGCCTCCTTGCGAAGCAACTGCAGCAAACCCTCAAACCCCTGCCGCTTGCTCAAACTCCCACTGCCCTGCAACACCGGCATGTCGTCAACCAGCAATTCAAGCGGCGCTTGTGCTCGACGAGTGGACGAAAATAAAAGTGTTTCTTCCTGCACAATGAACAGGCAGCTCAACAAGTCTTCGTTTGGTGCAGATGTGTCTACACTACGTGCAGCGCTAAAACAACTGGAAGGCCCGAACACGTGAGTGGACGGGAAACCAGAAGAAAAAGACAACTATCAATAAGTAATGTTATCAGGCAACGCTCCAGCCCCACAGTGACACAGTAGCAACGAATAAAGCACCACCACCCTCACATATTACACCCAAACAGCAACAGCAGGAGCAGCAACAGCAGCAGCACCAGCTGCAGGTGAGCCCCCTTGCCTACATAAGCTTTGAGCCACGGGTTGTCAACTTTGTGGGTTCCCAGTTTCAAGAGTCCCTCGACGATATTCCGCACGTCATCGTACGACTCGAGACGCAACGAGGGATGCGTCTCGCTGATCTTGTCAGGGCCTGCGCCCCCCCGCCTCCAGGCCCGCCGCCTCTCGGGGGCGGCCTCTGAAGTGGCGGTCTTCTTCCGCACTGCGAAGTACAGTGAGGACGTCGGCGCTAAGATCCACTCGTTCGGCTGCACTCGCGAATACGTCCACCTGCGCAGGCAGTAAAAACAGAGAGCACACATGTCTATGCAGCCGACTTCGCTGCAACGCTAACTGAGCAGAGCCATTGTGAATGCAAGCATATTGCCACCACATGATCCCCACATTCAGAAGCAAACACGAATGTCTTTCACTGGGCTCTAACCATCTCCATATCTGCTAGGCAGGGATACAGTTGGGGTGCGCAGACGGAAGACAGAGCCTTGGAAGTGCAACGGACCCTCTGGCGTCGCCTCTCGATCTGCGACGGTGCATAACGAGTACTTCAGCGTGTATGTCGTTGTAGACTCTGAGACTGGTGTGTCTGCCGAGGTTGCCTTCGACTCCCTCTAGGATCTCCCGCGTGGTTCCCATGATGTGGTAGACGAGCTGCAACAGGCCGGAGGTGATGTCTACGGACACCCCATCCATGGCGCTGCGGACGTTCACCAGACTCCAGTGGCTCGTCTGCGCATCTACGTATTGTCTCTGGATCTCAACAGAAGCCGATACAGGATGCAGCAGCTCCTCTTGTGAGTTAGTCATCGGGTCGTACCCAGACACCATCAACTCCAGCCGGCCTCCAAAGCTCTTAACAGAATCTACACTCCAAAGCTCCGGGTGTACGTACACCTGGCCCTCCAGTGCCAACAGACTAACTTTTAAAAGCGACCCATGGGCGTCATGAAACTCAAACGCCCCCTTCACAACTTCCCCCTTTATTTCAAATTGTGTTTCCCCAGGAAGCTTGAAGCTCATTAAAGACAGAAAGAAACCAATTACCTGACAATAAGGATCTCTAAAGTCTTCCTCCCCCACCCCCTGCAGCAATGCCACCGGCATGCATGCGCCCACATCTCCAGGGCCCCATGTAGTGCCCCCCTCTATAATACCCATGCCCCTGCGCCGCACAAGGCCGGTTCCGCGGGCCCCCTCCTCGTCCTGAAGCAGATCGTCGACGGTTCCGTGCAGCCCCTTGCCGTAAACATGCTGCTTTGCTGCTTCTTTGTTGCCAGCAGCCATCAGATTCGCAAGCAGCAGCAACTCAGCTGAGCCCACAGCCTCCTCGTCGTCCACTCTTTGAAACGAGTTCCCGGGGTCCCGATAGGCCAAGCTTTGGTGCGGTTGCTGTTGTTGAAGAGACGTCTGCTGCTGAGGCGCTCGACGCTGCTGCAAGCTCGACTGCGTTTCGCTTTGCAGGTGCTGCCGAGACACCCCATCTGTAGGCCCCCACGATAACGACTGCGTTGTCGGGGCTACTGGGGACTCGATGCTGCTGTTGCCGCTTCCGCTGCTGCTGCTGCTTCTGCTGCTGCTCAGCAACGATGTAGCTTCATCATTTTGCTGTGGGTGTGAGTTGGTAGAGATTGCCTTCATCTCCTCAAGAGCCCTCCCTAAGGCACCCCCCCTGCGCTGATGGTGCAGCCTCACCAAATCCATAGCCCCCACGATAGGGGCCTGACCTCCGAGGTCTCCTCCCCTGCCGCTCCTGCCGCCCCCCTCCGGCACTGCCCAGCCAAAAAGGGGCCGCTGGCGCTGCTGGGACGCTGGCCCTGCTGAGTCTCGTAGAGAGAAGGCGTAGTCCCTCAAGAAGCGCAGCAAGCTTCCTTCTACCGAAAGGTCTCCTAGAGAGACGGAGTAATTCGTCACCCGCAAGGAAGATGGGTGGCCACCTAGCGCGGCAGCACCCCCTTCAGCAGCAGCAACTGGAGATGCCGGAACTCCTCCAACCAATGATACCCCTGGTGAGCACTCGGAAGGGCCAGTGCTGCGCTCGGACTCCGTTAGTTGCAACGAACGCTGTGCCTTATCGGAGTTAGGCGATGCTGTGTCCTGCTGCTGAGTCGCTCTCCATGTTGCAGAAGAGGGGGAAAGTTGAAGGTCTTGCTCTCGTATTGGCTGTTGCTGCGTCAGTGCTATAGCAGCAGCTTCTGCTGCTGCTGCTGCTGCTGCCACAGCAGCCTTCATGGCTGTCATTGCTGCTGCTGCTGACTTGGAGACGTGCAGCTGCTCCAACCTTGCCTGCGTCTCCAGGCTTACGAGGCCTTGAAACATTTCAAACGAAAAGTGGACTTGAGGGTCCAAAATTGTCATGCAAATCTTCGCCTTCCCTCCCGGCGTGCCTGCGCACACAAGAGAAGCAGATGTACATTTGATACGCATAGTGCATATTATGTGTATACACATTTATTCTTTTGCTGCGTATCAAGCCCATGCACGCATGCATGCACCATCAGGCATCCCGTAGTGGCGACAGAAAGAAGCCTTCGTACGTTGAGGACTGCAACGTGATAAGCAACCAGTTACGGGCAAGACGCGGCAACTGGAGCAACAGACGCAAGCCCTTAGCGTGTGTAACTTGTTCCCTGACGAGCCTACCGGAGATGGTAGCGGTGCAGGTTGCTACTGATAGAAGACAGTCAGTGCGCTGTTGAAGATTGGGCAGCAATAAAGCCCCTCCGTATCCCTCAAGGATATCGGGAAAGTTGACCAGAACCAGAGACCCCTCATCCTGTGCTGCCACAGGTTGCCTGTCGACTGGCGACAGCTCCCTACCGTGGCCTAGCGATGCAAGTGTCGTGTGCTTCAGAGTCTTAGACGCAGTTACCCCCTCCTCTTGCTGCTGTTGTTGTTGCTGTTGCTGAAAGCCCTGCGAGAGCCCCGGGGACTTTGTGGGAACGATGAACTCCGTACACGGGAAAGGCGACCCCACCATGGCACTCAACTCCACAACTTCCACAGAGGCGCTCACATCAGTGCCTCGCTGCAGAAGCCGCAGAGTGCATGCAGCGAGAAGGCCCACAACAATCTGCTGCTTCCGTCGATCGTCGTAGTTCTCTTCCTCTACGCATAACCCGGTCTTGTTGACAGCAGTCTGGAGGACCTGCAACCATACCCGCAAGAAGCAGCAACGCTCACCATTCCCTTCTGCAAGCCGATTTATGCCAAAATCCGCGAGATTCAAGCGAATGTTTGAGTTAAGTGCATGCACAAAAACATTCCTCCTGGGAGTGGAATCCGTCAGGCTGTGAGCGTATCAACTATTGTTGCGCCCTGCTTACCTGCATCAACGTCCTAACAAAGGGCTGCCCCTTTACCATGTTCTGCGACGCTCCATCTTCAGGGGTCTCGTCGAGCACCCGTGTGCTTGTCATGGCGGCGAGGGACTTCAGACCAGCCTAAAAACCACACCACCAATGCACCCCAAAGCACCCCCTAAGGAAACCGCCACAATGCAGAGTTACTTAATGCAATTCCTTACCTCCTGCGCTCTGCTTCCGATAGAGAAGGGGAGCGTTCATGCATGCATGCGTGTTTGCACTTCTCCGATCACCAAATGTGTATTACACAGACAGCAGAGTGTTCACGCCAATGATCACGACATTCCGTTGCATTTCACCAACTATGGACCCAAAAAATATGCATGCACGCTCTGAGCACATATTACGACACCACGCAGAACCCAGAATGAATGTGGCAGCAAATCAAACACGAAGATGCAGCAGCAACTGACTTTGCTCCCCTTCTTCAAAGACGCGATTCTGGCGGCCTTGAGGTGCCCTGTGCTCCTGCGATCGGTGCGCTGCGCAGCGATGAGGTCTCCCTCGTCTGCCTCTGCAGCCCCTAGAACGAACCAAATTTCAACTCCCTTGACTGTCAATTCAACCACTTTCTGCAGTTTTGCCCCCAACGCAGCCGCCTCCAGTGGAGACAGAGCAGCAGCCGGCGGAAGCGCCTGCTCTGTGGGGACCAGGGTTGCCGTTGCGGGGTCCCCTTGTCCCGAAGGCTTCGAGAAGGGAGGCAAGTGGAGAGACGGCCCCGTCAGCCGCCGCCGCTCCACGCGAACTGCATGCAATAAAACCCGAGTATCCCAAACTATGAGAGCCTCCTCCCGTTACGATTCACGCTGCTGCCCGTCACACTGAAGCTATTTGATTGTGTGGTCCGTGCAATTTGCCTCGCTACCAACGGTACAGCGGCAGCGCCCCAGACTTACCGTTGGGCAAACCGGAGGTAGAAGGCGATACGTGCGGTTGTGGTCCCAGTGGACGCTTGTCCAGCGGAGAGGCGCTCAGAGAAGACACTGCCGAAATGCTTGAGCCAGAGGAGCGCAGCAACAAACGGCTGGCTCGACTCTTTGGGCTCCCAGACCCAAATTTTGTCACAGAACCCCCACTAGAAATTGTGTCAACCCCACGCCGTCGTCGGCAGCAAATAAAACCTGCAGCGCAACAGGCGATGCTCAGGCAGGATACACAGAATACGTCCAACATGGCGCATCTACGCAATACGTGACATTATATATATATTCGCCCAGCTTCACACTGTGCTCAACAACTGCACGCCATCCCTGACTGTCTGAAGCTGAGTGAAAACGGTGTTGGTCCCACCGCAGAAGCGGCTCCAGATGCCCTCCGGGGCCTTCTTGGGAACCGCCAGACTGCTCTCTCGTTCTGCATCATCTGGGGAGTTGCGGAGACCTTCAGGGGAGGACGAAGAGTGTGCGTCGCTGGCTGAGGGGTGATGCTGCTGGGGAACTGTCGCTAAATGTCCCGTTTTGACGGACGTGCGCAGGTCCCCATAAGGAGACGCCTTGCCCAAGGGCAACCGAGCGAACGATGCCTCCGCAGAAGCAATGCCAGGGGGAGACTCCGTTGTTGGCGAGAGGCTGCGCCCGTACACAGGGCGTCTTCGGCACTGCGCAGAGACAAAGAGTCGGCAGTACGCAACGCCATGCAATCAGCAAGCAAACATCCCATGTGTGCACCTGCGTAAAGGCCTTATGCCCGGGACTGCACCCTACTGTCTCTCCATTTGACACACGAAACGCGCGATGGAAAGGGAGGGGAGAGGAAGAGACAGACAATGCAGCCTAGCAACAGGGCTTTCAGTAATCGAGTAGATATGTGTGTTGCACGAATGCTCTTCAAGGTTATTGCTTCAAATCAGGGGGGAGCAGACGAACGCAAACAGCCATACCGGTTGCTGCAACATGCCAGTCTGCAAATCGGAGTGGAGCTGAAAGAGGTCTGCCGTTTGCAGTCTCCAAGGTGCGGACACAGCCGTTGTTTCTGCGGTTGTATTCGCTGCTGCAGCTGCTGCTTCACGTGTCGCTGCATCATCCTCGAGCACTTGCAACACCCGTTGGATCGACATGGAAGCCGCCATCGCCGGCAGCTGCAATGGCAGCAACCCGTTCCAGTCGTCCGGGGCCAGTGCTGGTGGGTGTAAGGCGGGGTAGAGGAGAGACAGCAACCCGAGCCCACGCCGATGCAACAGTAGAGACTTGCGGATGGTTTGCTCCTCATCTTCTTCTTCGCTGTGCCTGTGATGATGCTCAGGGACAGCAGAAGACGGGCCCCTTGCCTGCAGCTGGGCTACCCGCAGCAGCTGCTGCGCGTTGACACCGATGGGGACCAACCAGGAGGCTGTGGAGAAACAGCAGCCGAAACTGATAGCAGGGAACTGCAGCCGGAAGTGTTTCAGCTGCTGGACGGCCCCATACAAGCCAATGCCCCAGGCGTACACGTTAGCCCCTTGCAAGGCACGCAGCTGCACCCGCAGGTGTGCCATTTCCGCCGAAACAAATATCACCCCATCAGCTACCCAAGCCAGACACTGCAGCAGCGGGTCCTGCAAAGGCATCTCTGAAATCAGCGCCTGACGGAATGCCAGACGCGTCTTCTGTGGGGCGCGGCGGCCGGAGGTCCCCACTCCCTCTCCAGCAGCATGGGCACCAGTTGGGCTGGCGTTCCCTGCAGCAGACTGCGAAGGCGCCCCTGCTGCTGAGAACTGATTCTGCTGAGTGTGACTCCCCCCAGCACTGCCCCCAAATTCACCCGAGAAGAGCTTGGGGACTACGGATGCGTTTTGCAGGAGGCGGCTTCCATCTTCGCCTCGGATTATGCAATCGTGGAGCGACATGACCACGCGGAAGGGGCTGACTGGAGAACGGAGGACCCCATCAGAGCTCCCCCCGGCTCCCTGCGTTGCTTCAGTATCTGCTGTTGCAGGCCTACCCAGGAATGCTGTTGAGCCGAACAGCCGCCGACTGCCACCCAATCCGTTTGCCGGTCGGTGGTTCTGAAGGGTATTATCAGGCGCATTTTTCTCGGAGACAAACGAGAGTTCCAGTTCTTTCAATAGTACCTCCAACACGCAGTTGGGCTGGCGGGGAGCCTGCTGCTGCATCGTTCCCTGAGATTTGCTGTACACAGCTGCTTCTTCCAATTTGCTTCTACGCATCGGGCCGCAGGCCTGGGAAAGCGCAATTCGGGGAGAGGTGTCGTGAGCGACTTCTTGCGCCGATGACACTGCATCGTCTGGTATACGGGGCCTCTTGAGCAACTCCAACCTCAAGAGCGGCACTGCGACTTTGACTGACCCAAACGCTGTTTCGTGCTGCATCCCTGTTGCCGAGAGTCTGTCCAGAGGCGACGCATTTGCTCCAGCTGTAGAGGAATAGGCATGGGGATTGTTGTGAGGTTGCTGGTGAATGTAAGAGGACGACCCGTGTCTCGATCCCCGCGTGTCGAAGGGTGTGGCACCAAAGCGGTTGTTGAAAGTGGCAGAGCCTAAACCCGCCCCTGTGGGGGCGGCAAAATGGGCGTGCCATTTGCGCTGCTGCGCCTGTTCAGCAGAAGGACATGCTGGGTTTTTCAGTCCTTTGATCGTAAGAACCAGGTCGACGGCGACGCAGGGCGACAGCGGCGCGGCAGTAAGGCAACACAGGAAGTACGTTGCTTCTGCAGTTAGTGTCCTGCGGAATGTCGTTGTAGGCAGCAATCGAGTGGTGGCGGGAACGGCGGGCAGTGTCAGCAGCTGGCATGGGGAAGGCAGCGTTAGCTGGAGAGAATGAATGCACAGGGAACCGAACGAGTCGTGCATCAGCCGACGAAGAGCAGCGCGCAACGCAAAGCCAAGCTGCAACAGAGAGCCCGGAAGTGGCCCCCATAGCCGTTTGTCAACCTGTAGGAGGGCATCCTCTTTCTTATCAGAAGACGCCATCGCTACACCTGTGCCGACCCCTTTATCGGCAGTCGGAGAGGCAAACGGTGTGCCCGGTGGGGCATTAGGTGCTGCTAACGGTTGCTGCTCGTCCTGTTGCTGTTGTTGCTGGTGTGCTGTTACTGCTGCCCCCTTGGAGGAAGCAGAAATGGTAGTTGATGCTGCAACGAAGTCTGGGTGGTTCGCCAGCGTCGGCAGGCACCGCACTGCAGCGCGCGCTGTCTCTGCTGCTGCTTGCTTCTGTTGCTGCATGCCCCGGCGGATGGCTTCTAGACCCATCGAGAGGCGCGACAGCACCGCGGTCATCTCGCCGTCCCTCCCAAAGAGGCGCACGAATGCATCAACCTGCAAATACACCCAAACGTAGCACTGATCAGAATACAGTATCTCTTGCGCTAGGCTTCGCCTGCTACAACACTTTGTGTGACCTTTTTTGACTGTTCCTCGCGCTACGAGCAGGAGCTGCTATGCGCCAGATATCGTTTCAACTGGAGGGCCAACGAGCAGTTTCATATGCGTGGAAGTAAAATCAGGTCATCAACTATCCTTACAAGGAACGGTGTGCAAGCACAGAAGGTAGGGAAGATATCGCCCCTGCAGACAATCCTGGTGTCCGGGAGGCCTCCTCCATCAGGCGCGCTGCAGTTGTTGACTAATGATTCGGCAGTGTGAGGAGAAGAAGACGAGTTGTCTACCAGTCTGTACATAAGCGAGATGTGCGGAGAGACGTTCGCGACGCCCCGCAGCTTCTCCGTAGCAGCCCGCTTCTTCCGCTGCTCTTCTTCCTCGACGTTCACGCTGAAGGGCCCACCAGCCAGAGCAGCCGCAGCTGCTGCGGTCATCGGCGCACGTAGGCCCGGAATTGCCCTAAGCCCCCCTCCCGCTGCAGTCAAGACCCCTTCGCGTCGGTCTGCTGCACACAAAGAGCACGCCACAGAGAAAACCGAAGCCACCATGTGACCTTGTCAAGCAAACGTCTGCCCTGTTCGGGTGCGCGGAGCTCGCGTGAAGCTGTTTGAGAGGGGCCCCATATCGGATGCTTTCAGCTTGAAACCTTCTGTCCCCCTTATTAGTTACGCCTACACACAATCGGCCCTGCTGTTGCTCTTTCTACCCCCTCGTCACGAGAATCTCTCGACTGGTCTGACCCGCTGAGCGTTCCTTCTGACGGGCGAAAGCTTCCGAGTCCACGGAACTCTGGGCCTCCTCAAGGCGCCGTTGTAGAAGGCCTCTCTCGGTCTTGGGTGCGGCACGCAGCAGCACCGGCAATAACAGGACGCGTCCCTCTTGTGCTCTGACGTATCCACCGAATGGGGGAGGCGAGGGCAAGGAGACGGAAAGCCAGTCTTCCGTCCACACCTCCCCCAGCAGAGCTGTGAGATGCTGCACTTCCTCTGCTGCCTTGCTGAGGCCCATTCTGTTGCCGTTTCTCTTGCTCCCGTCCGCTTCCTTTGTTGTAGAGGGTGCGCAGCTTGGCCCAGATTCTCCGGAAGCACCGCTGGCCCTTCGAAATCCGTCGAAAGCCAGCCAGTGGGCCCCGCTGGGAGAAAGCTTCCGCACGCCTCTATAGACACGCATGCGGTGAGCAGGCAAGGGGTGACTTCTGGAGCTGACGCCGGCGACGCTGTCGCCTTCTCTCACATCCGTATCTGCTCCAGTTTGCGGTAGGCCAGCCGCACTGTCTCTGAGAGGGGCATCCTCGTGCCTCCTCGATCGCTCAAGAGCCAGAGCTGCAGCTGCTGCCACAGCTCTGCACGGATTCGCTGCTGCTTTGCTGTCCTGTAGGTATACCGCACTCCAGATGGCGACACGTTTGACTTCCACGTCAATGGCCGTGCAAGTTAACAGCTCTCGTTCTTCCTCCCACTCTCTTCTATGTGGTTCGCTAGCATCTGTTGCGCGGCGGCCCCCCCTCCTGCCTGAAGTCCCTCTCGCTGCTGCAGGTTCTGATGGAGCTCTTTGTCGCGGTTCTGCAGATGCGCGGCCCAAGTGCAGAGGCGTGCGGTCATGAGGTGGGCGTTGGATCAGACCAAAGCCGCCCAGTCCCACGCTGACAACGCACACAACACACAGCTGTCACCGTCATGTAAGAGGCAGAAGCCTAGGCGAACACTACGAGGCTCTAATCGATCCTGAACTCTCTGCGCACAACCGAATCAATGCACCACATGCATCCTCTCAGCGAGATACTGAGCAGACCCGCTGTTCCCACCTGGGCATAGCACTAAAAGCCCGCACGCTCCTCAGTGTCGCTAGGTTATTAACCGGTTGCGGGCTTTGAGAGGTAACTAGTCTCCCACTGCTGCGCCGACTGATTTGTCTCGCAGAAGGAGACTGAAGAGGCCGGGGAGCAACAGCGCCTTCGCCTTCAATGTTATCTCTCAACACAGCATCTCGGCCCTTAGGCGGGCTGCAGGGAGGTCGGCCTGGATCTCCACTATTCAGCGTGGAGATACTGCGGCGTGTCCGCAGCAGATTGCGTGTCCAGCCTGCCGTGCTGCCGCCCCAGCGCGCAGGCGAAGTCCCCGCAGCAGCAGCTGCAGGCTGCTGCTTTGGGCGCACCTGCTCGCCTACATCCGGCTGGTACCCTCCGAAGTACATCTCGCCGTCGGTGTAGTTCTTAGGCTCCGGTGCTGTGTCGCGGCGATCTACGGAGCTGTCGAGTTCGGCGAGACCGGGGCCCCTCAAGTCAGCAGCCGGTTGCATGTGAAATCCCATCTGGGGGCTGCTACCTACTGGACTTGACGCTGTCGCCAAGGCGTTGTTCTGAATGTTCTTGGACCCAAAGACCCAGCGAAACAAAGATGAACTCCCGCTGCTTGGGAGGCGGCGAGGCACGTTCACAGAAAACCGCCTCCGCATATTGTCCCCATCAGCGCAACTGTCTCTTCGTCGTGCGAGACCCCTCGGTGATCCCCCTTCCCGTGTCTCCTCCTGAAGACCCTCGCACGCCGCCCCTCTCCCCTTCCTCTCATATCGCGTTGCCTGCAGAGAGCCGTCGGCGCTGACGTATCCTTCAGCCAGGCCCATGCCGCCAGTCGCTCCCCTTTGCTGTCCCCAAGGGCTTAAATCATGAGGCTTAGGGTTTCTACGTGTCTGCGTCTCCCCTACCCGGTTGTCTCCACCACTTTCTGCTGCCCATAACGCTCTCCGCAGCGCCCCCGGGGTATCTCCTTCGTCATCAGTTGCGTCCTCCGCCACTGCATTGAGGCGCGAGGTGCGCCAGTAAGGCACCTCTGACTCCGCTGGGGCAGCAGAGCGCCAAGCAGAGGTTTTGGAGCCCCCTCCCCTGGCCGGCCCTGCTGCCACGCGTTTTCGTTTGACGGGGAGCAGCCGGAGACACTCGGCCCCGAAGTTGGCATCGAACAGAACTGCACTAGCAAGGGTCCACGTGCAATTTCTGACTAGAGTAGCCTCCAGGCGCCAAAGGCCGACTCGCAAGGTATCCTTAAGCTCCTCACGCCTTCTGCTGCAACTGCTGTTGCCGGTAGGGACGCTAGTGTAGGTTACCCGCATGACAGCCTCCAGCCGCACCCCAAGAGCAGCAAAATCTGCCACAACGGCTCTGCGAAGCGAAGAGTCCCCCAGCAATCCATCCCCCAAGGCAGGGGCTCCGCGAGGGACACAGACGTCTGGCGAGAACAGTACTGGGTAAGGAGGAAAAGCAAGCCCCGCGTCTCCTTCTTCCGCCCCCTCATCAGTGGAAGCGGTAGAGGTGGTGCTGCCCAAGTCCCTGTTGCAGCTGCTGGTGCTGCGCCTGCTGGTGGAACCGCTGACGGCAGCTTTCTGGCCAATGTTTTGTCTGCTTCGCAAAGTCTGCTGCTTTTCCTGGTGCTCTGGCGAGGAGACATACGTGGGCTGTACTGTGGTCCGCTCCGTGTCGCAGCCGCCTGCAGCTCCCGCTGTTCCCACAGCTTCAGGCATATCAACATCTTCAGCCCCTATGGTAGCCGCCACGTCATCAGTGAGCAGGTTGCACGTTACGTCTTGTAGGACGACCTCAACTGACACTGAGATTCCAGTTTGTGCGTGTGCCTGTTGACCACGGCGTTCGATTGCAGGGCCTGTAGCTGCCTCTGGAAATAGCTCTGTCTGTTCCCATTGCCGTTGCTTTTGCTGCTGCTGTTGCACTTGGGACCGGTCAGTGCTCTCCGACGCAGCATCATCCCCCAGACCGCCTGCAATTGAAGTGGGCCCACCACCAATGACGCCCGCCGCCTGGTTGTTGCGACAGCGCGAAGCCTCAGGGCTCCTGGTTTTGTCTTTTACTGAGTTCACTTGGGAGCGTCTGCGCCGCCTGCCTCCTGAAATGCTTCTGCTTGTTCGCCGCAGTCCCTCGGTGGGTACAGTGCCACTCATGAGGTCGTCTCCGCCTTCAGACAAACTCTCCGGAACGCCCCGACGGCTGAAGGTAGTCTTTGCCTGCTTGCGAAGCCTGGTAAATCCTCGTAGTGGGGCCCCTATAGGGGCCGAATCGCTGCTGCAGCTGCTGGTTTCGTTGTTGCTTTCAGACTCCCTGCTGCTGTACCTGCCATCTCGCTGCTGTTGTGACAAGCGCCTGTTGAGAGTGAAACGCCGTTTTGGTGCATCCTTAACTTCTGACTCGCCTGATGCCTGCAAATTGAGCCCTGCTGTCTGGGCTGCCTTCTGAGAACGCATGTCGCCCAGCAAGCAGGCGATGAGACACCGTGACCGGATTGACTCCTCGTTCCATAGACTCTTAAGACACAGAGCTGAGTCTGTAAGGCAACAGAGGAGGTTCGCTGTAGGGAACGCATGCAGCGACTGCACACACAACTGGGCCTCGGTACTCTTTAACTCGGGCTGCAGACGAAGTGACAAAGACATCTGGTCTAGCTTCTTAGCGCAATCTCCTCGCCTATCAGCTCCCGACCTGCGCAATTTCGTTTGCCTCTTGTTTTGAGTCGTCCCCTTCTTGCTGCTGTCATTGTCCTCGAACAACAACAGGTTAAGGGGGGCCCCTGCAGTGCCGAAGCAGCAGTCGTGCCCAACTGGAGTGTTGCGCCCCCCCGTTCTGCTGCTGGCCTCTCCATCTGGCTCGTCCCGCAGAGTCCAGTCCCCTACACAATCGGAAAGCCACACTGGCTCCTCTCCTGCAGGGTTGGGTCCACTATTGGGCTTTTCGGACTCCACCAAAGAGCTTTGGGACGTCAGGTGGCCCTGGGAAGCGTTGCTGGCTTCTTCCGCCTGGCCGTTATCAGCATTTCCACTGGTCTTCCAGTGCCAAGGCAGGCCCCGATGGTGATGGTGCATGCGCAGCGTTGTTACACCCGCCGCCCTCGATCGAGCTTGGCGCAGGAGCTCGGGGATTGGGGGTTTCTCGTGATGTTTCCAGAATTCGGCATCTAGTGGAATGGAATGCCCCGACAGAAGGCTGTTGCGTGGTCGACCGTGGATGCCGTGGAGACAAGTCCGACGAGGCGAACTCAGATGCTCTTCAGTCTCCATCGCAAGCTTTAGAGAAGCGTTCTTGTCGCCGGTGCTGCTCATATGCCTGTCCGACCAGTCGCTAAGTGTGGCACAATCTTCTTGCTCAGAATATGATGGAGGACTCGTCGCCGGGTCCGGCGTTTCCATCGGCCAGGCACCGTGAACCTGCTGGCTACGGACCAGCGTGTTGTTGCAGAGGGCTTCCTCCCCATCTCTCCTTGCCACGTGTAGCTTCCCCCCCTTCGCCAGCTGCTCTAGGTCTGCCTTGTACTTCGCATATTGGCGAAGTTGTTCTTGCAACGGCTTCACGAAATGAGGGTCATCATGCGAAAAAGGAGTCCCCGGAGGGCTAGACGACTGACCAACACCGCGGAAGTCTTCACTGCTCCCGTGTCGGGCACTTAAGTCTCTATCCCGCCCCTGATTATTACTAGTCCCTCTTAAATTGAAAACCCGCTGTCTCGGTTCTGGAGAGTTGCCAGTTGGCCCCAGTTGCCTCATGGGTCCCCACGCCTCGCGTCGCTGAAGTCGCGGAGACACCTCCCTGCTGCTGCGCCGGCTGTCGCACGACCATTGGTCCATCTCTGCGCGAATGAGTGCTGCTGGGTCACTGTCCTCCGAAGGCGGCAGGGGGGATGCGGCTGCTGCAGCACCAGGAAACGGGCAGAAACGGCGGCACTGCGCTCCTATGTGAACAACTTTCTTGCAAAGCACGATGCTGCGCCTTTGCGCCTCTCGGGACTTGGCGTGCTCCACGAAAAACTCCCCAACCTTCGCCTTCACACGGGCATCTTTCGTTTTCTTCTTTAAATGTAAACGAGCTTCATACACGCGAAGCAAGACTGCCAGGTACTGTTGCTGGGTGTAGAGGCCCACAGACAGACAGCCCACCTTGGCCGACACTTGCAACGACTTCTGGGTGGGGTCTTCCACTGCTGTTGCTGGTGTGCAAGTTCCGCCAGCCGCTACCTTAGTGGCCTTATTGTCTGCAGTCTTCTGAGATAGGTCAAACGGAACTTCTCTGCCACCTGCGCGCAATCGCCTGGCCACACGCCAACGCTGAAACGATTCGCCGTTCTCTTGCCCGGGCCCGGTGAATTTGATTGGGGACAAGTCACTGGTGAATTTCTGAGCGGTTTCTTTGTCGCTAAAAAACCAGTTCAAACGACTCCCGTCTGCGAACACGACCCAAGGCACACACATCGCATGAGCAGTTTAGCAGCAGTCGGAAACTCCCCATGGAACGTGCCAAGGGCTGCACACGGAGCAAAAAGGTGCTCAGAGCATTCTTCATGTGCTGCTCACCGCATGCCGCCCAAGGCCCACTGGTCGGTACTGGCAAAAAGGCGTCGAGCGGGTTGTCTTCACTGGCCTGAAGGCTCTGGCCCCCCGCTCCACGCGACTCCTTGATTGGACGATCCATTGAGGCAATCGCTCCCTCATCGCGAACAGCATTATCTGATTCTACTACTGCTGCTGCTGCTGCTGCTGGGGCGTCCGCCCCCGGCGACAGTGAAGCGCCGTCTGTGCAAGCTGCACTGCCGGCCTGATCATCAGCAGGTGCAGCAGCTTCAGCAGCCCGCTGCATCTGCTGGTGTTGGAGCTGAGGGTCCGGTTGGGCCATCTTCGACAATTGTTCGCGCACAGTTTTCCTCTGAAGAGAAGAGACCTGAGCCACCTTTAGTGTCAACAGCTTTGGATCTCGTAGAACGTCACTGTACGGATAGGAAGTGGGTATAAGAAATCGCCTGCAGGCCGCCAGCGAGACCAACTGCATGCAGACACCGACGTTGATACGCCCCACAGAGATGTCGATAGTTTGGCGTGGCAACTTGGTCGTTCCAACCTGTGAGCACAGCCATCGGCATACAGACACAACCTAGCGGCATAAAAGCACAGATAGTTCATGTGATAGCACGAAAACATATAACAGCAGAAGCACACTTGGAAGGCAACCACGCCGCCAGCATATCCGAAGTCTGTAGGATGCAAACGCTGCGTATTGGGAACATTCCTCCAGGCCAATGGAAGTTCATAAACTTTCAAAACCAGTTTGTTTGAAGCCTATGTAGAGGAATGCCAGTCTATTTACAGAATTTGCCAACGCTATGAAGCAGCCCGAGGAGGCGGAAGAGTGAGAGGACTGACACTGGCATCGAATATGGAAAGCACTGTGCAATCGGTAGTGGCACATGGGCCAGCGTTGGAGTTCGGGGCCTGCGCCATCACTGCTGCTTCTGCCGCTTCAAAGGAGGCAAGCAAAGATTGCGTAGCAACGGATCCTTTCCGTTTCATCACCGTCTGAGATAGCCGAAGTGTAGATACAGATGCTTTAAGGCCGCAGCATGAGGACGTGAAGCCGTGGGCCTCCACTGGTTCATAGTCCACGTCTGCCAAATGCACCTCTCTCGAGCCAAAAAGCCGCCATGGTCCCACCCCGCTGCCAGAGAGTTCCTCCTCATCCGAGTTCTCCTCAGCGCTTTCGGCGCCTCCAGCTTGTTCACTGGGCAAGGAGCCCCGAAGCCGTGAGAAAGTAGCACCGGAGGCGGCAGCCTGCACCCCAATGTCACTCGAAGATGGCGACAAAAGGGAGTCCGAAAGCGAAAGGCTCTCAGAATGGGGATCAGAGGGTGTCTGACTCCAAGATGAGTTCTTAGAGGTCATCCGCTTCTGAGCTTCAAATTCCCTCCGTGCATCCAGCGGCCTCTCTCCTAAAAAAGCAAGAGGCTTGCCGGTTGCAGCTGCTGCTGCTGCACGCTCTGCCCAGCCACGCTGGCTCCACCGTCCTCTGTTGGTGCTAAAGCTGGACGAGCTGCTACTGCTGGGGGTCTCACTGTCGCTCAGAGCCACTCTGCCCTCCCAGGGATTCGTTCCGAAACGTCCAGTAGCTGCAGCTGCTGCATGAGCGGCTGCCTTTGCTGCTGCTTCAGCATTCGCCTGCTGCTGTAGCTGCTGCGCCTCAAGTAGGGCGTCTTTTCTCAAGTGCGAAAGGACGCGTGAGTAATCGAGAGAGGAAAGGCGATACTTCTGTACTCACACAAAGAACACATACGCAGTCTAATCAATTCTCAGAGGAAAAAGAAAGTGAACCATGCAATGCAGACCCCAGGGGTGCCTATGCTTGCACATCAAACGGCAGTACCACAAAACTGCCGCCATCCGGCGAGTCTAGCTTACTACTGTGGCCTTCTGCACAGTCAGCCTGAGAGTACTGTCGACGTCTGTGCAATACCCCAGAGCGAGGCCCATGGCATCTTCAGTCGAAATCGGAAGAAGGCAATCTTTCTCTCGAAATAGGTCCCAAGTAACATAGTTCATCTGTGCAAAAATCCCATGCAATGAGAGCAGATACAGAGACAAATAAAACACTTTTTTTCTCCGTTGGCCTCTACAGTTTGCACATGTGCACATTCATAAGCTGAGACCTCACCGGAATGGCCTCAGCAAATGGGATAAGCTCTGGAGCAGAGACGGAAACCTCGGGGATATTAATCCATGTCTTTTTCTTTTCAAGTGGACCCCCCAGCTCCTCGTCCCACACTGTCTTGCTGCTGATGCTTATCAGCAGCGTGCGGTTTTTATCACCCCCAATGGAGCCGCGCCTCCTTGGTGCAGTCTGTCCCTTGGTAGTCTGCTTTTTGTGGGCTTGCTTGACCATATCTGCAAAGTGTTTGGCCCTGTTGAACAGCAAATGAATGTTCGAGTAAACCCTCGATGGCCTAATCCTGTGAGAAACCGATTGTTGGCTGGAAGAAGAGGCGTTGCGTTTTCCGCTGTCGGATTCCCGAGGGCTTTCAACCTGCGAAGCAGGCCCTCCGGAAACTTTCCCGCGAGTTGCATTTCGTTCTCGATAGGAAGAGCCCTTAGGAGAATCCTCCCTCTTTGCTGCCTCGTAATCACCGTAAGCATAATCGGCGTGAGAGGCAGTGCGCTGGCTGCAGTCTCCCCCACGGCCTCTCAACGGAGGCCGCGCCGCACCAATGCCCCACCCAACACGTGACGGCGGGTCCGAAGGCAAGTAGACGCAGGTGGTGCACCCCATATCCCCCAGAGGAACAGCGTACACTAGCAAACCAGGGAAAGGTGTCTGCAGCACAAAGGTTCACGATACGCAGGACACGAAGGCGAACCAAACCTCTCAGCAATTGTCAAGAAACTCCTATGATAGATGCCACGGATAGTGCAAAAAGCTAACAGTCGCGTGTCAACGGAGTGGGCTGCTGGAAACCATGCTCTGTACCTGCAGTTCAGGATTGTGGTGAGCGCGCAGAGAGGTCGCTTCGTCGCAAGGCTTTGCCTTCAGGGCGGCAAACCCCCTTTCAACAAAAACCGAATCAATAAATATGTCGTGGCACTTGAAAAAATCATTTCTCTTCTCCTGGCGAAACTTGAAGTCCGCGCAGACGCGGAACATTAGAGTCGTAGGAGGCAAGTGATTCATCTGTGTACTTGATGTGCCGCTCGGCGATGCATTCTGCGCTTCCAGCCTTTCTAAAAGTCCTAGCGTCCCCAGCCTGCTGAAGCTCCCTTTGGGTCTGCAGTTCTTTTCTTGCCTTTGCAGGTTGGTTGGCTCGGCTACATGCATGCCGGGCTGCACTAGGGGTAGCAGGCGGAGGCACAGGCTCGGCGCCAGCACCTGTGTTATGCCGTCGATGTAGAACCAACGTTTACCCCCGAACCCCCCCCGATCATCTCCTGTGGCGTCGTCTATTGTGCATGCGATGTCTTCAAACAGCAGCCTCTCGCGGTCTGTAAATTCAAAGTCCCCTCCATCTGCACCATCTATGCGGGTCTCTGCTGTCTCTCCCGTTGCCCACTGCATGCTCCCCAGTCGCTGAGGGCGGCAACAAGTCTCGGCAAAACGCCCGAATATTTGCTTCTGCAGCACCGCAGCGCTGACGCCGTCTCGCCAAGTCAGGTTGTCTTCTGCCAGCTGCGCGTTAAGCACACGCAAAAGAATTCCACTTTCCAGGAATCCCCACAGCCCTCTGCCCTCAGGCTTGGCATGTTCCCTACGTGTTCTTAGACGCATCGTGTGTGTGCCCACACAATGTTTCTAGTTAAGAGTTTATCCTTAGCACTACTATGCAGCAAATTCCAGGAAAGCAGGCAGTGTTAATAGCCACTACGAAGCCCGAGTACCGAAGGACGAGAGCAAAGATTTCTGGCCTAGCCAAGCAGCGTATTTACTCTAAAAAGGCCAATTTCGGCTCCCCTTGTTCTTGTCAACGAACCTGTCTCAGTTTTAGGATTAAATAGAGGGGGCTGCTGTTCTCAAAGTCTGAAATAAAACGATCTACTACTTCTCGCATTTCCGCCTGCAGCAACAAAAGGGAGAGACGGATGCGCTTCCACATCGTACGCAGTGGAGGACTGTGGAAATCAGACTTTATGAATATCAACGGAAAGCGACAAGGTCGCTGCGGGGTTGCAGCTATCGACAGGCGCTAATCGTCTGCAAAGCAGCTGTTCTGACCTTCGAGGTGAGCCGCCGCTTCCACATCTCCACATAGGTCGCGCATTCCTCCTCCCGAGCGACCAGCCTGAAGTCGTAGACATATCTGACGTAAAGCATTCAGTCTGAATCCTGGATCTGTGTATGTCGTTCAGTCCGGACAGAGCCAAAAAGGAGAAGATAGATGGCGAATACTCTGATCGCCAACTGACCTGGTGGGTCTTGCTGCTCCCTTGAGGAAGATGTACCAAACATCAATAAGCTTCACAAAGTTAAACAGAGACGTTAGGGCAGCAGAGGTGAGCGTCAGTTGCAAGGGCTTGTGTTCCATACTCCCGTCGAACACTGGGGGTGGTGGCTCTCGTTTCTCCACTGTATTACTTTGATTTGCCTGCTGGGGTTCAGCAGGTCCATCGGTGCGAGGGAGAGGTGAGTAGAGGCTAGGATCGTGGTGAAGGAACGACAATTCCACAGTCTTCCAGCTCTGTTTATTGACAGCGAGGTTCGATCCCAGGGCCCGCAACTCCCACTTCTTGAATAGAATATGCACTGAGAAAAGGTCGCGCAACAGGGAAACGCCACCAACGGGAAATTCACTTCCATACAATGTAAGGAAACAGTTGCACACTAACAGCATACATGTTACTTTTCCGAAACCCATCAACACGGCACACACACACCTCCCTATGCAGTTTAGTGAAGTGTACGGAAAGGCTTCCAGCTCAACTGGGCCCTCACCAGCGCGTGCACCTGAGGTCATTGCTTGACGGAAGAGGTGTCTAACAGAACAGCCCAAGAAATCCAATTCGATACCTCCCGTGCTTCTACACTAATGCAGGCTGTCTCTAATCTGTGCAACAGTCTCTTACACTGTCGGCGAAGCTTACTTTCAATCCCTTTCCTGGGGGTCACCCGCAGTGCATGTGTATTGTCATCTAGAAGATCCTTTATTTGTGAGGGCACAACTTTAAAGGCTCTAGAAGCCCTCAGTCCATCCAAAAGGTCTTCATCTGTGTCAGTGCTGCTTTTCGTGCTGCAACTGGAGTCGCTGTCTTCATTGCTGCATACAGTTGCTGCTGCGACAGCATTCGCCTTGGCAGCGGCCTCTGCTGCAGCTTCTGCCGAAGCCGCAGCTGTGCTAGCCGCAGCAGCTACACCTGCTGCTTCTTCTACAGTGTCCGACATAGGTGCAGCTGAGGATGAAGATGGCTGAGTGACATCGCGATAGTGAGGTGCACTGGTCTTCCGTATGTCTTCATCTGAGTGTAGGATGGTCTCAGCGCTTAGAGGAGTTAATAACGGTTCACCCTTCCTTGAAGAGCTTGGATGTGACTCTTTACCTGTACCCACGCCAGTAGAAACAAAAAGCCAGAAACACGTACCCTGCAGCTACTAGAGTGAGTGGGCGACAAATAAGCAGCTAACGCTGAATCAAACCACCTCCAACTCGAAGGGCTCTCAATACAAACAAAACTTCATACGCACCACGCCACCAATGCAGAAACCTCGAAGCAAGCGAGAGGGACACGTCCTTGTCTTCAATGTTTAGGGTTTCCTGGATTTCTCTGCTCAGCATATTTGCGAGCGCTCCGTCGTCTATGCCGGACTCTGCTGCTGGCCTCATTCGGTCTCGAAGGTGGGACACTGGCCCGAACCCAGATATTCCGTTCTGAGCCTCTGAAATCTCAGCTGGGCTACAAGCACTACCAGAAGAAGAGTCTGCAGCAGTAGGTGCTGCCTCGGCTGCTGCATTATCTTCTGTTTTACCCCCACCAGGGGAAGGAACACTCTTGGGTGAATCCGTGTCCTTCTGCAATAACTTTGAGAGCAGCTGCTGCGCCTCCTCATCCTTAGGGTTCCGCCGAAGGCGGCGTCGTAACTCCCGAGCCTGCGCAGTTAATATCACCATATATATATATATATATATA
>NW_013566366.1:0-1728 GCF_000499605.1 Eimeria maxima | reverse complement strand
ACCGCCAATTCAGACTCTGAGATTCCCAGCGATCTATCCTGCCATCCAACTGCCACAAAAATCCACATCATACTGCGCCTTCCATGAAGGGGCATGGATATTCGACTAGCACAGAGACCAAACCGTTGCGAGCTGTCGCTGGAACTCACAAGCTGAGTTTACCACTCTCGTCGACTAGACAAGACCTGCCTGAAGCCGAGCAGAACTACCATCACTGTGTTTTGACGATAGCCGCTCGATAACCTCTAGTGCAGCGCGGTTTTTCTTTCGCGCCACGACGATATAGAAATCCACATGCTTTCCCACAAAAGGGAGTAAATGAAAACGCCCTCCATACACTTCTCAAAGCTTTGCTTTCATAAGACATCTTATTACTGGACATGCTCCTGAGGCCCACCGCACCGAACGCAGAGACAATCCACACTTCACACGTCCAAAAGCAGATGCAAGTACCGAGCCGGCCCGTGTTTGGTTGCTCGTGGTAAAACCCCGTTACACGTTCAAAATCATCCGAGACCAACAGCAACGAATTCCTGAGTGCCTCCATGGAAATGTATCACCTCCTCAGCGTATGGGCAGCCCTCGTTTGTGATTGGGCGCAGAACAGCCAATGCGTTTTGCAGTTCTACGAAAAGCTATGTCCAAACTAGCAGAGCATCTTCGTCACTAAAGAGCACGTGGCATCGCACGTGGGTAGGTTTCCTACTTGCAAAGAAATAAAAATGATATGTCTTCTTATTTTGAAAACAAAACGGGCTACAAACCCACTAGCTGTGCAAGAAGATTGAGAAGCTAAGCAATCGCAGCTCGTCTCTCCCTTCACAAGATCTCGTAACAACATGCAAATCTGTGGATGTTCATCCACTAAAATACAATCCAGTCATCAACGCATGAACGCAAAAGCTCAAAAGCCACGCCGCCCAACAAATAACGGAGATGGCGAAAAATGATTCAAAACATCGAGCGACACATTTCTTTCCTGAAGCCAGCTCCCAACGCCAGCAAAGACAACGACAACAGCTGAGATTGACAGTATATGCATCTTTTGCAGGACCCACAAAATAAACCACTGTGTGGGTGTGCCTGTATATGCGTCAACCCACTGGCTGTATTCCGCAGTACTAAAGGTTCCAATTAAGGTATTTGATCTACTCCTTGTACTCTGGTAACCACGGCAGACTGCACTGTGTTGATGAATTTACACACCTACGCACTGTCGTCATCTGCTGCATGACGTCCGCTACACGAGTTCCCCCCAGAGAGTTTGTCACGCCGGCGCCCAAGCAATCGTACTCTCTATGCGCGACGAAACCGAATACTAGACAGACAATCTTTGTACTCTGGTAACCACGGCAGACTGCACTGTGTTGATGAATTTACACACCTACGCACTGTCGTCATCTGCTGCATGACGTCCGCTACACGAGTTCCCCCCAGAGAGTTTGTCACGCCGGCGCCCAAGCAATCGTACTCTCTATGCGCGACGAAACCGAATACTAGACAGACAATCTATCACGACCATCCCATCCCTGTACGTGCTGGCGTTTTCTTCACCAAACGGCAAAATGGAATAGCCGAACAGAAAAAGATATCCATAGTACGGCCATTTGACGTTCAGAGCAGTGAGCGAGGGTGTTACATTATTTACAAACTCCCTACACTTCATAGGTTACCAGACTCGAGGGACAGACTTACTAGCTGCGGCATGGCCAGAGGAACATCACACCC
>NW_013566365.1:0-1191 GCF_000499605.1 Eimeria maxima | reverse complement strand
AGAATCACCACCGCGCCTTGCTGGCACCGCTTGTTTTGATATTGCCAAAAATTGTGCAACATGAGCTACACGCTCCGCTTTCTTCCAAGCGGTCACCAGCAGCATTTTCGTAATCATTTAAAGCAACACACCTAGAGGCGGCCTGCCGTTCGCTACTCGCGTCCCTTACAGTACAACTAATACTACACTTTATTGGCTGGCAATCGAGAATATAACGCGCGTGAACGTACTCAAAGCATTGTCGCTGCTGCCTGCTAAGACATACTGCGTTGGACAAACAGTGTCCCGCCAATACAGCTGTACGGTTTACACCTTCATACTTTGTCTCCCGAACACACAACTAACACACAACGCAACGCCAAAACATCATTCGAGAGATGATGCAAAGGACGCGCGCAATCCAAGACAAACTCCTACTTCTACTCACACTGAAAGTGTATGGATTATACCCCATGCACAAATGCATCTGCGGCTTCCAGGCAGCCTGCTGCTCCACTCTTGCTGCAAACTATTGTAGGACGCGCGCAATCCAAGACAAACTCCTACTTCTACTCACACTGAAAGTGTATGGATTATACCCCATGCACAAATGCATCTGCGGCTTCCAGGCAGCCTGCTGCTCCACTCTCGCTGCAAACTATTGTAGTATCCATACGGCCCGTAGCTCCTCCAGCCATCCCCGCAAGTTGGGCAGCCAACTATGCGCATACTCCCTGAGCAAGACAGCCACATACTGTAACACCGGAGAAGGCTTCTCCTTACCGCTGGAGTTCCCTTCAGCGACGGCTTGCCATTCACTACTCCTGTACCCCAAATAGCAAACACCATTATGCATAACTGTGTGGCCGAACCGTTTGCGCCAGCCACCGTGTAGTCGCCTGTGCCTCTTGCAGCATATTGAGCTGCACAAGCGCTGCTTCAACAACTCACTGGTGTCATATTTAGCTTCGCAATTTGTTGCGCAAACGCATATCGCAGGTTCGAGCATCAACACACGTCCATATGCAAAAATGTTGCATAAACAAAGAAAGGCTATCGTCCGCTTATCACTCGGCTCCACTATTCATTTGAACAGTGCAGCTTAACATAGGGGAACATACATCCCCGCTTGGCATCATTAAAAATAAAAACCAAAAGCGGAATGCTGCGCGTGAGAGCGCCAATGCCACGGGCTTGCCTGTAACTACATAC
>NW_013566364.1:0-1502 GCF_000499605.1 Eimeria maxima | reverse complement strand
TGTTGACTCGTAGCCCAACTAGAGGTAGCCGTCAACCCTGGGAGGCACACAGCAAGTGCGTAACTTGTTAGAATTGTGCAATCTTCCGCCAGGAATGCCGCAGCTTCGTGATTCGAGCATACTGAAGAGGGTGAACATCCAGCATGCCACAGCGACTAAACAACATCAATAACCAGTGAAAGGCTTCTCTTACGTTGAAGTCCCGACGCGCCTTTAGCGTCCAATCGTGGCTAACGAGAACCGCCAGTTGTTGGGTGCTGTGGAGGCAGAAAATGCAAGACTTTCTTTATTAGCATCCTTGTTGGTGGTACGCAAAACCATATTCTGCTTCTATAACCCGGTTGTAACAAGGACGGCAAGCATCATTCAGTTCCTTTACAGAGAAGCGTCTCCCAGCACTAGTAGTCCCGGAACCAAGGGCAAATAGATTAACTCTAGCATCATCGAAAATGCCAGTTGCGCATTGTGCCAATTCCGATTAAGCCTTTAGGAATAGCCCATCCCGGGGCGTTTAGTGTACACCGTAATTATTCTGCGGTTTGCCCTACTCTTGCATAACGCAGACAGTTTCTTACGAAGCAGTGGCGGTCTGTTCAAGGGTTAAGGCACGCTCTACCACGCATTTGGCGTTCCCTTCATTAGGCCGTGAGTTCCCGTTATGTCAGGTGACCTCTAGTATCCCCGTTCTGCGGGGATTTTAGCTCAACGTCTTTCTGCAATCATTTTACCAACACAAGGAACCACTGGTTGAAAAGGTCTGCAGCGAGGCGAATGCCGTTGAGCAATTTGGAGGCGCTAACTGATTTGCTTGTGCTAGCGCCAAACTGTGGATTGTTTGTATAATGCGTGGAACCTTTTTGGTGCCTCAAGAAGAAACGTAGGACCCACGCATTATGGATCATAGCGTCTGGCTTCTGACAGTGTCGCAACTCTTTGTTCTCCTCCATTGTTCTCCTCCATGCTTCTAGCGTTCCCAAGGTAACAGGCACACGGCAGTGTCCCGTGCTTCCTCATACTGCTGTGAAGTAAGTTAAAGTACTGCGTCGGTTATACATCAGGAAGGAGACAGATTCAGTAGGGCTCGCAATGCCCAGCTCTCATGCTAGGTCACTGCATTTGGTTAGCTGCGTCAACCCCGTGGCACTTCCCTAACAGCATTCAGAAATGCTTGGGGGTTCGCTTTTGCCGTTGCCTTAGGGTTTCCCTGGACTGCAATATTCCGTTGCTCTGTATGTATCTGTGCTCTGGGGGAACCATTATTCTGGGTGCATGCAGAAAGTATGCACTTTATATTGTTTCTCTGCTTTGCTACGGCGTCTTCCGGTGAGGTCGCACAGCATTTGTGAAGATATAGCTGTGTGCTGGTTGGCCTCAAGTGTTGACTCGTAGCCCAACTAGAGGTAGCCGTCAACCCTGGGAGGCACACAGCAAGTGCGTAACTTGTTAGAATTGTGCAATCTTCCGCCAGGAATGCCGCAGCTTCGTGATTCGAGCATACTCTT
>NW_013566363.1:0-1715 GCF_000499605.1 Eimeria maxima | reverse complement strand
ATATATATATATATATATATATATACAGTTGGTGAGCCCCGCGCTGCTGACAGGGAAGCAAGTCCGTAGGTTTGGTCCAACCGATATATAGAACTGCTCAGAGCTCTATATATCGCTTGGACTAAACCTAGAGATAATATTCTGGAGAAGGCAATATCTAGAGTACTCTCAACACTGCATGTAGGGAGGGGCGATATGAATAAACGGGTTCGGTGGAGAGGATTGAAAGCGAACTGGCGTGCATGAGGGCAGAGGTTTCAGGTTATGTTGAGCTTGTCTAGCGGCACACGACCCCAAGGGATAGTGGAAATGCTTAGCATCCTGCTTTACACAGTTCCATAATACCGGAAATACGTTCGAATGGTAACCTAAAATGCAGCCTTGTAGTGCGCTAAGCTCGCCAAATAGGCCGTGCATCGGAGCGTACCCACGAGAATGTGTCCTTATTGAAGGTGGCTTATATCTCCTCTAGCTAGTATCATACAACTTTCTGAGTAGTCTTGGCCTTGGCTGACGCACAAGTCCTCGGAATGATATGCTGAAACATGTCATGCGCACTGTACGCCCAGAAGGTAGGCTTCTGATGGACCTAACATCAACATGCGAAAGCTGAAATTTGTTTATTTTTCGAGTACAGGGATGGTCTGCTTTCAAGCGGTATATGACAGGCAGTGTAATTGCTGGATAGAGCAGGGGGTATATCTTGTGTTTCTCGTGAGACTACTACCTATAGTAGTAGCCACCAGTAATAGTGGACACTAGGGGATATAATGGGCTTACAGGATGTAAGCTCGTCTGTACAGCATCATCTATAAGGTGTTCATTTCATTAGATCCTTTAAATCTACAATGACGTACGATGAAACAATAGCTCGGATTCAGCATTTATAGAGTATTGCGAACATGGCAATTAGCTTCTTTAGTGGGGGTCGTGCGAACATGCTCCAACAGTGGGGCATTGCCAAGTTATACGGCCTTATATGCCACGCAGACGAAGCATTCTATCAGACAGCTTGGAGGTACTGACCTCGGCACACACCTTCCTATGCATGCCAGATTTTGAGTTAAGGCCAGTTTAAAAACGACACGTTGAACTATTCACCTCCATTTAGGACCTCCATTTAGGACTGAGCTCGAGTGTGAAGCACAACAATGCACTTTGCAGTAGTTCATACGAGTTTTGGCGCTTACAGGTAGCTTTGGCAGAACTGGCAAGAGGCTGCTGAAAGCAATAGAAAGTTGTGAACCAACGGAGAAATACGGAGAATCTAAGGTGCTTCCAGACAGATGATGTTACGTAAGGATGGTGGCGTTGTTAGGTGTGAACCACCCCTGGGAGGGATCCTGACGAACGGCAGATGCACCTTGTGGAGTTATTTCGGCAGAGCGTGGGAAAGGATACTGATTTTCACAAGACCTACAGTTTTATAACTGCAGACGGGTCACAGTTTGATGTGTACGTTTTGATATCAGGCCGTGAGTCCTGCGAGGTAGCGCCGTTTCACAGGATGTCCAGTCTGCTCGGTTGAACAGTTAATTGTCGAGATCTACCTCCACGAGACTGCCGTTTAGGGTATTCTTATATACACATATATATACGCTAGCACGCAATTCCAAGCCGCAGCGCCTCTAGGGCTTTGCGCGCCCCTATTTACAGTTGATAATTCTTGGTGCGTGGGAACAAAATCGTCCATTATATATATATATATATTATAT
>NW_013566361.1:0-1706 GCF_000499605.1 Eimeria maxima | reverse complement strand
GGTATTGGCAGATGTTCGCAGCTGTGGCTGTTGGATTGACGACTGTGTTTCCATGCACTTAACAGCGCTTGCATTGGCAGAACGATGAAGTGCAATGGTCGCACGATGGATTTGATGTTTTTCTGGCCATTGTGCAGTTGGTTAGTCCCTTCCCTGTATGAGCGTGTGGCGTACGTCGATTTCGTAATTAGTGCGACGTCTTCATGTGTGGTACTACACGTTGACGCGTCATATTGTAAATAGCCAGGCCTGCTCAGGAATTATATTCTGCCGTTTGCAAACGGTGTCGACGTGTGGAGGGATCGCAGGGTAGTGTTAGACCGCGGCTGCCTAGTATTCGGTTTCTGTGAGCGTAGAAGGTATGTTGGGTTGGTCAGACGCGTGATGAAATAGAGTGGGAATTAGTGCGCAGCCTAGGATGACACCGAGCGGCTAATGGCAAAATGTAGGCATGATGTCAACAGATCAGCGCAATATGACTTTGTTATCCGGAGTACATCTCCCATATCTAATAAGCTGCATGGGAGGAGCATTATGGTGCTGCCGGGAGCAGAAAGTGTGTTGGGGCACATACAAGCACACGCGAAGCGCTGGATCTTGTGGATTGTGACAGAGAGGTGTAGGCTTTCAAACCTAGCAGTTATTATTGTCATTGCTGATGTTGTGAGCTGGATACGCGGATGCAGGACTAGAGCGTTGGCGTTTGTGGCGTTCCCATCGGCTGCAGGAAATGTGTTTTCCTTTCCGTGATGGCATTCGAACGTTTGCTTGCATTCCTTCCTGACTGCGCTACATTGTAGAGGATGAGCAGTGACGGGTTTGTTGTTTGTTCACGAGGTTCTGTAGTAGCAAAGTGAATTTGCAGCTGCTTATATCAGGGCGCCTGTGGCTCAGTATGTAGGTTTTACTGTTGCGTTCATTGCAGAAAGACTGATTAGCGTTTTGGTTTTGGTGGACGTTGAATACGTACTCACCTAGCGATGCGCTGTTCACTTCCTGTGGTAGCGAAGGACGTTTACTTCAAAAAGACTGTCGCGCGAAGGCAAAATGGAATGACGAAATTTGGGTCATCGCACATTGATAGTGATATGTGGTTTATGTGTTAGCTTTGTTGAAGTTGCTTCTTTTGGGAAGGATTGCAGCCTTGATGATCCCCCGTTTTGATTTGTGGCCTGTATGCAGGAAGTACGCGCGGGGTGTACATAGCTTTAGAGGGCGTCGAGAGCATCATCGTCCTTAAAGATGTCAACGCGCAAGAGATATAGGCGCAGGAGGTTTTGGAGGCGCAGAGGTATGGTGATGCGCCTGCATGATAGGGTTGTGGTATATAGGATTTGGCTAGATTTTGCCGTGGTTTCTAGCACCGGGATCGAGCTCATTTGGTGGCGTACCTGGGCCGACTTGTGTATTCGTAACCTAGTGACGGGGGTAATTTTGGGGCATTTGTCGGTACACACGGTGTTGGTGTCCCTTTCAATGCCTCACAGTTTTTGTCGCTAGCCTATTTCTTTGCTTGCCGTCGAGACCACTTAGAGGAGCCTGGAAGTGTCTCTGCACAATCCGTTAACGGTCGTGCAGGAATCACTTCATTTTCATGCGGTTGAAAGCAACTGCGCGCGTTGTGAGACTTGTGCGTCGACGTGTTCGACGACGTGGGCTCTTTGAGCGTTGAGAATCCTTGTCGACGGCATATTTCGGGGGCCTCT
>NW_013566359.1:0-1808 GCF_000499605.1 Eimeria maxima | reverse complement strand
CGCCATTTACAGGACCGCCTCTGCTGCCTCTTACGAGGTGGCGCGCTGCAGATGTACTGCACCATCAACCGGCGGAGGTCTCTTATTATAGAGTATCGTTCACAAACGCATGTCGAACCAACGAAGCGGCCTCGTTCAGTAACAAAACACAACACCTTTATGGCAAAAGGTCCTCCCATTTATCCTCGGCGTGCAACCTCGGCAATCTGCAAGCATGCAGATACTCATCCATGCATCCCAGCAAAGTGCCTGAAATCTACCAACGCTCAGGTTCGCTCCGAAAGAAGAATGACATAGTTTCCATATGCCTACATCCTGCGAATAGCAGTTTGCAATCGTAACACCACGGATGGAATCGCAACCCAGCGGCCGGAAACGCATGTATACTGCCCGCATTACCCTACGATGCTTATGCCCGCATGGCTAGCAGCGTTTCAGCAAGTGCTGCGTATACTTCCACCGGAAACAGAGCTTTTTTTATTCAGGACTAGCAACCCAAACCCAATCTCACCAAGTAAGGCAAAATCATGTGCATAGCTGCATATTGCATTCCTGCATATTCGCGTTCAGGTGCAATATTAGCGAGGCGCGAATATGCTCAACACGTACCGTGAGCCATAGTATGCGTGCCGACCCAATGCCTGCTTCAGTGGCCTGTGCCTTATGTGGTAATGTAGGTGGAGCGTTCAAACCTTCCGCAGTTTATTCAGGTTACTCTGAATATATCTTCAAAGGGTGTCTAGAGTGCTGTGAACAGTTTGCACTTATATTCAGAGCTAGAAGGAAAATCAACGGCATTTTCTTACAATGCATCTACACTACACAAAGAGAAAAGCAATGCACATGCCACCGAACCAGAAACAATCGCCTGCTACACAGCTTCTGGTCTTCTGTATATTATCCAATGGAAACACGACAATGTACGGGTACCGCGTACATTTTCACGCGTTCCATGGCTATGCACAATCTCTGTCTTTGTCGTGCCATTAGTCGCTTCCCGTCCTTCACTATCCCCGTCCTCCGCTAAACATGTCTTCTCAGACAGAGCTGATTCGGCCGTAAACGCTATTATGCGTCGGGCTCAACAGCCCAAGGACTCGCTGCTTCTTTCTACCGTATTGTGATGAACGCAGTCTGCTTCACCTATTCACGGAGGTTGTTAATAATGCTTCCGCCTGCCCCACGAATACATTTTACAGCCAACCCACACCCAATCCCAGCAGATGCCAAAGCGTAACTCGGCTACAGCAGAAAGCGACCTCTCTCGGTGCACAGGAAAATCAACATCTATCTGAGCAGCGTACAGATACCCCTGCTAACTACCGAGCAGGTCAGTACCTGAGGGTAGGCGAGATCCTATAAGGAGTATAATTTCCCTACGCGTGCTCTAGAGGTGCTACAAACTGTCCTTGTTACTTAACACACTGCGTGCAACAGCCCCGGAATCACTTCTTGCATCCGTACTCTCTGGTCAGATCAGCAGGATAGGCTGACTCACTACAGCAGTCAACGCAGGTACATAGATTGAACACCTCATGCCTACTAGATATTACGCCAGTGCTCCACAGAGCAAGCACCATCATATATGGCATAACGTGCAGCAAATGATACTATACCATTGCACGCCATTTACAGGACCGCCTCTGCTGCCTCTTACGAGGTGGCGCGCTGCAGATGTACTGCACCATCAACCGGCGGAGGTCTCTTGTTATTATAGAGTATCTTTCACAAACGCATGTCGAACCAACGAAGCGGCCTCGTTCAGTAACAAAACACAACACCTTTATGGCAAAAGGTCCTCCCATTTA
>NW_013566358.1:0-1663 GCF_000499605.1 Eimeria maxima | reverse complement strand
GCAAGATAAGAGTTTTGTTGAATGCAGAAGTCACTCCTGTCTTGGGCGCAATTATGAGCAGGCAGTTGACTAATAATGGATGGAGCAAGTTTAATCCGTCAATAATGGCTAACCCGTTCTTGGTTAATCCTGCTAGCAGTTACTGCATGCGGCTGTCCTGGAACCAGTGGCTCGGCTTTTCATATATCCGAGCCGTTGTTCCATGTCGTTTCCGGGGTGTACTCGCCCATTTTCTGATGTCAGTGGCGATGCTTGCACAGTGCCACAGCACTGGCTGAAGTGGATGAGTCTCCGCAGTGTACAATAGAAGGCGGCAGAAATAATGGATGCGGGAGGTAGTGCTGGCTTTGTAACGAGTAGGCGCCACTTGATGGTAGCAGTCTATTTTATGTCAGGCGCCATGCACGTAATGTGCTCCAGCATGTGTCCATTCTCACATTTTCAGATGTCAGACAGCATGCATTGAAAGTGCTGCAGCAGTGTGTAGCGTCGACGCGTCTCCGTAGCGTGCAGCAGCAAGTTCAGGAAACAATGGGCACGAAACGAGTCATTGAATTTGCAACCACTGTAGTGTAACATTTTAACGCTGTTGAATACGTGATTCTCTGCAAACACAAAAGGAAGGCTAACGACATCGCAGCGTATAGGGAGCGTTTCAAGCGTCGCTGGAGCTATGAAAGTTGTAGTCCTTCCAATGCTGCGCACTATGTAGTGACTTGGGAATACGGTGTTTCGGAAATATAAAGACAGTGCGTGCCACGTTCCATGAGCCAGCATGCGTTCCAGTCGTCGGGCCTCAAAAATTGACGTTTTTGGTTCAGCTGCTGACTCGGCGGCGTGTGCAAGCACTCTAGCTAGAGTCTATCTAGCTGGCATCTTGCGCTTACGGCTTGTCTTCCTTCGGTTTCCCGGCCCAGTCTAGTATGAACGTTTTGAGACCATAGCTGTTTCGGCCCTGTTCAGTGGCAGTACTATTACATGTTTATCTGACAGCGTACGTTTGTGGAGGCCCGCGCGGTCACTGCTATGAACCTGTGAAGAGCTATGCTCTTTAGTGGTTGTAGAGCTTAGTCCAGTTCGTGGTTGTGGCTGACTGCGCTGTCGCCGAAAGAACAGTCATCAGCCGTACGCATAAATGGTGTTTGAACAGAATCATGACACTCTGCGTTTTGGTTATTGGCCGAATATCGTATGGTAAGCATGATGGCTTGGTATATGAAATTGAGTTCTGCCACCACACATTTGCGTGACTGTCAGTTGACCATCTGATTTGGGTGGCAGGATCATTCTAGCACGGATCGGTTCCAAATGTGCATCATTTGCTTAGTATAGTATATCTCCGGATTGATTGAGTATCCGCGAAGAGTGTGAGTTATCGCATGGGGAAATCCCATGGTGGGCATGGAGAACGACATTGCCTCAGCGGGCGTCCATCTACGTGGGTACACTGTTATACATCAGGCATGCAAAACGTACTTGATAAGCCAAATGCAACTTGTCAGTTCCAAGTCGCGTATTGCTTGGAACTTCAAGGGCCATGCGCAAATGATGGAACACGCCTGCACGTTCTCTGCTCCATCTTCCACCAGCCACTGATGTGCTTCTCAGTGATTCTTATTGACGTTTTGTTTGTACGACATTCTAGAACCGTTGAATTTATTGC
>NW_013566357.1:0-1413 GCF_000499605.1 Eimeria maxima | reverse complement strand
ACAAGGCCGTGAAGCTATGGAAGCCACACTTGAGGCACGTGCAGCTCCTGCTATACAGAAGGAAAGCTTTATGATAGATGGAATTGCAATGGGTTGTTCAGGCGCAAACGTGCGCGTTTAGGCAGACGGCGACGGAACCCGTTGTGTATATGTAAACCGCCGAACTGCTGAAAATCGAAGCCATTGAGCCACAGTCAGCAGATGATTTGGCTTTGGAGCAGTGCCACCCTCATTTCCTAGCATCTGATCTTTGAGGTGTCTCTCCCTCATATGCCTTTGCGGCTTGGCCTGATGGAGGAAGGCGGCCAGCCAGTCAGCAGTCAATTCGGTCGTCTTGATCGAATCGTTGCCGCTAATGACAATTGAATTCCAGTTTCTGCATGTATTCGTGTGGCTGCCTGTTTAGGTGCTGTTGCCAGGTAATATTCCAGAGAGCCAAACTTCCCAAGGAACACAGTAGCAATATGAAATTTGTTAAACAAGACCGTGAGGCAGTATCACGTATCATTTTGCCTCTGTCGCACATTGATTAACGTTCACACGGAGACGCCCGAACCTGCCTCAAAAGAGCGCAATTGTGTATCTGAGCTATTATTGCACTGATGATCATTTCAACTCGCGTATACCGGTACAAATACGGACATGCATATATAGAACCACTAGCACTTCACGACGCCTTGTACCCAACCGCATTCAACGCGCGATTTTTCTAGTTCATACCGGGCGATTCGACATTTCGCAGATTCAACGCACTAGCTGCTCACCACACACTAAATTAGGGGGACAGACCCATCAGGACCAAGAGACAACACACATCCATCCTTGCCGTCTAAGTGGTCCTTGGACAGTGAATCCCAAACGTTCACTCAAGCCACCCGACAGCCACAAACGAGTATTCTCTTATTCCGCGCGTGCCCTCGTCCACCCATTGTATCAATGCCCTTCCCTAAGCTACCCAGAGCAACACACAACCAACGGTCAGCACGACTGACCCAGTGCATACCACATTTGACCATTTCACCACAAGTAAACATTCATGCATCTATATAGAACATCAGCATGTAGGGACAGCTAACTGTTGTGGTGAAATTGTCAAATGTGGTATGCATTGGGCCAGTCGTGCTGACCGTTGGTTGTGTGTTTCTCTGGGTAGCTTGGGGAATGGCATCTATATAGAACATCAGGGAACTGCACGGAAATGCATCTGTATAGAACGTCAGCATGTAGGGACAGCAAACTGTTTATGAATGATACCTTTATGCCCACAGCACAGACGGATCTGACAGGCCAATATTCCACTGCTTCACAATCGCACATTGGGGCAGTTCGTACTTGCTGAACGCACAAGGCCGTGAAGCTATGGAAGCCACACTTGAGGCACGTGCAGCTCCTGCTATACAGAAGGAAAGCTTT
>NW_013566356.1:0-32294 GCF_000499605.1 Eimeria maxima | reverse complement strand
TATATATATATATATATATATATATATATATATATATTGAAAGACAGATACGGCGACATACTTATCGATAGATGCAGTATACCGTTGAGGTGTATCCTACAAAATAAGCTTGTAGATCCTATATGTATAGTGCGCACAACCTAAAACCCAACCCCTCAACGCTAAAACCTAAATTTGACTTTCCCACTGCCTCACGGATGGCGAGTTTAGGATTCCTTTACGATCTGTGTGGAGTTGGGTGTTTCACAGGCCCCATGGGCCCCTGCGTTCAGGCCAAACTCAACTAGAGAAACCCACGGGCCCCACAAATAGCTGGAACCCCAACTGAGGAGTCTCTATGGCCTATAAATGTGGTCAGGGCATTGGTATGGCAGTTTGTCGTATTTCGATTGGTCATAGACACCAAAAAGCAAATACGCATCCAAGGGATTTCAAATCTGCACTACGCATACCCCTAAAAATTTGGAGGACTCTTTAAAGTGGTTTTGTTACTGTGTGGGTCACATGCCAGTTAGCCGTTGGGAACACTGTGGCAGGGGATACACGCATGAACATTCAGTGGAGGAGTGATAGTTGCCAACCCTATCTCGCTCTCGACGCACACACAGTGAAGTAATAATCTTCACCGACCCTATTTTCCTGCCTACGCCTGAGGCAAGAGACCAAAAACAGCCGAGGTGAAAACAATAAAGCAGCAATCAAAATAAAGGCGAGCTGCGCATGATGCAACAAGGTACGAGCACTAAACCAACAGCTGCCGTTTTCGGCTTGTCAAACAAAACAAAGGGCAATAAACAGTTTGTATACTGCCTTTGTTTTTTGTCCAAACCAAAAACTGCAGAGGCAAAGCCAGGGTAGGGGGAACGCCACACCCTCAGATCATCAAGCCTAAATACACACGAGACAAGTGAAAGAAATATTGTTGTCGATGCTCTCTGTCTCTGTGCGCTTGCGACAAAGGCAACTAGCCAAAGTTAACCGGCTCGAGATATATCGGAAGAGGGCAAAAGAAGCAAAAATCGCATATGAAAAAGGCAAGAAGAGCGGCACAAGAGCCGAAAAGGTACGAGTACACAGAGGAAACCGAAACTACAGAAGAGACTACACGACACCAGCACACAGAGATAATCAGTGTACGAGTACACAGAACTGACTCTGCAAGCGTACACCACAAAATTACTAGGCATGTGCATGCAGCAGGAACTGCTGGGATGTCAGTAATCTGCTGTGAGCCCGTCCGGGAAGCCATATACCCACAACACTGATTGGTGCTGCTCTTATTATTAGATTGTTGCAATTTACGAAGAGAACGTCCTGCTGCTTTATTTTTGTCTGCTAATTCTCATCTTCTTTCTAAGCGTTAGGGCACCCCGATGCCGCGCATGAGGCGAACTGTGTTTCTATGCATGTGGTGGCGTCGTAGGCCTTCCTCCCGGAGTACCACAACAAAAAATTAGTAATCAAAGGCACCTGAAACCTGTCCTCAGAAGCTCTACTTGCCGTCATGATACGTTTAAAGACAGGGTGCAAGAAGAAGTTGCTTCAGTTGCTTTACGCATGTATGCATCACCCTCACGCATGTGTGACCGCATAGATCCACAGAAAGCCAGCATACAAGCTTTACGACGTTGTATGCGTCACACTCGTGCATGAGCGACCGCAGAGATTCATAGAATGCCAGGGACCTGCATCAAACATAAATTTGAGAGCCATTTCGTGTATTTCCATATGGAAAATTATGCTTCCACAGACACATGAGAAGCATCCTATGTATTTCACAGGCAGCCGGTAAAAGGGGTTAACCGCTTGCTGAGAATGTATGTTTACTTAATCGTACCTTCAAAATTTGCTGTGGAATGTAGGGTGCATACTTTGCTGGGACTCCTCAGATCAACGTCCGCATGCATGCAACGAGGGTAGACCCAACCAACCCGAGGATCCGCATTTGCCTTTAGTTTTTGCATGAGGAGCAACCTACACAGAGCACGCCCTGAGCTAGCGGTTAACCAGAGCCGCGCCAAAGTGCCAAGGACCACTGTAGGTGCTTTGCAGAAACAACCGCCCAGCGGGAAGTCAAACAAAATGTGAATCCAAAGACTTGCCCAGTATAAGGCTTCCCCACAGTTAGTCCAGTAATGCAATATAGCGTCGAAGTGTCCTTAAAATGCTTGTGGAGTAACAACTTTATTACATCGTACAGTCAACGGAATGTTACTTCTGTGATGAGCCCGATGCGAGATTTGCTGCGTAGGATTATAGGAAAATACACTGGTATGCTAAATATAAAAATTGCAGGCGGAATCAGTCGTCAAATACCCGGAACTGCCTAAACAGGCTATGGCCCCTCCTAGTGTTTGTTGGGCTGTGGGCTAGAAAGGGATTCGTGTTCGCATAGTATAGCATGCATAAATATGTATGGATAGAAAACCGTTATTTATGAGCTTTTAAAAACACCCCTTTAAGTCCATTTGCAGCATGCAGTGGCATAAACAGTTTACTTAACCAACGGAGAGCCGTCCGTAGTCTCTCGTACACAGCTGCGATTCTGCTAAGGTCTCGCTGTGGTAACAGTTGGTCATAAATACATCTTTACTATTTAATTTGGACTTATGTTTTTAGGTTTATACACGGGGCTTTTAGCCGCGTTGTATGCCTGCAGCCCACAGCCGTCCAGGTGTTGTGCATTGCCGCCAGCTTATATGGAGCGATGTCGGTCCAGGCTCCCTGCTTCCTTTTCCTTGGTATGCCGGAAATGTCAGTACATTGCTTGCAACTTTGATTTAATTTTGAGTTTTTGCCTTTCTTGTGCAACGTGTGCCTCATTTTCTCCGAAGTCTTCCGCCGGCACTGGTCCAGTGGTTTGGTCACCCGCTGCAGATCCCGTCCCAGTGGTGCACAACTCGTTTCAGTAGTGTCACCTGAAAAATTTCGTCTTTTTGTACGATATCAGCACTGAAATTTGCATACGCATTCCTTTTAATGGCTCTTTAGACTCCAATGATCTGCCTCGCGCCCCTGGCTACCTCCAATTACTTGCTTTGCGCCTCTCATTACTCTTACTCCAGAATCACACTACAGCTCGCTCAGCCTCCTGTACGGCTCTCCAGATCTGACCTTGCCTGCAGAGATGTGTGATCTCCCCAGCACCAGCAACAGGATCAACCGCAGGGTTGGTGGCAGCAAAAACGGCAACAGTAGCTGCAGCAGCACGCCTAGACTGCCTGGAGACACTTCTTCGTTCCGTTTCCAGAGGGTCTTCACAGCTTTCCACAGCACTGATCCAAAAGAAGCTTCTGCTGAATTTTCCGCTGGATCTGGGAGGTCCCCGTCCTCCGTTGCGGGTGTCAGTTCGGGGACCCTGCATTCGAAAGACTCCCTTAGAAACAGTGCAGCTTCTGAGGGTAACCCCACCAGCCCCCTGCTGTTCGGGGGGCCCTTCAGCCCTCCAACTGATGCATGTGAATCGCACACCCTTCAAGAAAAGCAATACTACAAACCACAAGGCAAGATCCTGCAGCAGCAGAAACAGCTGCCAAAAGAGGTGCTGTTGAGTAGTCGGCAGTACGAGGCCATGCAAGCATCAAGCAGCACTGGCTGCCGCCACCGGCAAATGCTGCAGCAACAGCCATGCACCAAGAAGACGTCGCCACACCGGCACTCACAGACCCGGCTGCAGGAGCAGCGAATTCGAGCGCAGCACGCTCAGCCGCAGCAGCCACAGTCACCGCACCGAAGGCAACAGCAGCAGCAACAGCAACACCAAGAGGGGCAGCAACAGATGCAGGGCTCTCCAAAAGGCACCCGCAGGAGAGCACGGAGGGGAGTGCAGCGGCATAACGAAGGAGGTATTCAGAAGGTGCATGTGGGTGCCGCGCCGCAGACGGGAACCGCCCTGGAGTTCCGATCAGCACACCAGGAAATTGTTTCCCAGGACGTCAGCCCTCGCAGTAGCATCGGCAGCAGGGGAATAGATGGGATGCATGATTGGCCTCATCAGTGTCGCTCGACTCCGGTGGGCGCCTCGTCAAGGAATGCCATAGAGGCTGCAGAAGGGGACAGGGGACCCCGTGTCTGCCATAGTGCAGCTGCTGCCGTTTGGGGGCTGCCAAGTGGCATGCGTGCTCCAACTAGTCAGGGAGGGCTGACCGCAGACAAGCAGGAATACTCTATTGATGCTGCTTCTCCTGGTGCTCCTGCTGCTGCTTGTGTTGCTGTTCATTTCGGGTTGGCAGTTCGACAGCCGCTTGAGGGACCCCTAGAAGAGCAACTGAACGCGACGCAACTGTCCCCCCTAAAGCCTACAGAGTACCAGTGGAGGGATATCCCGCTGCAGGCGCCGGCCTTAGCTGGCACTGGGGGCCCCCAGGAAAAGAGGCAAGCGTTTTGGCAAGCAAACCCTTACGAATACGGGGGGCCCAGGGGCCCCCACATCCCTGTAGACATTCCGCAAGTACCCAACCCCCACGAAGATGCACCAGAATGGGGGGATGCAGAAGCATTTGCGGCTGGCGGACCTTCCACGCGTGCATGCACTATGCGGAACCCATCAGGGGCCCCTATGGTGGCCCCCGCGGCGTCACTTCTAGGGGCCCCTGCTGGGGCCCCTGTTGAGGGCCCCGTGGAAACAGTGTACGGATGGTCACTCCAGCAGGCTCGCTCTTATGAAAACGAATTAACGGAGACTCAACAAGATGTCGTGGAACAAACAGATGTATGCGACTACGGCAGCGACAGCAGCTGCAGCTGCTGCCACTACGATTGCAGTAGCAGGGAGTGTGAAGACGAGAGCAGGCGCAGCAGCTACAGCAGCGGTAGCGGGTACAGTAGCAGCCATACCTCAGAGGAAGAACGAACTGCAGCAGACAACGGCGAAATGGCAAGCGTTTCTTCGGGCTTGCAGCAACAAGACAGTGAAGAAACGCAATGCAGTAGTAGCAGCAGCAGCAGCATGCGTAGGCCCTCAGAGGAACTCACCACGGATCACTGGAAAATACAAGGGGTCAATCTGCTGCTCGATATTGCGGCGCTCCCCACCGAAGGCGCAGCAGTAGCAGCTGCAGCAGGAGTACTATCGGAAGATCCTCTCTCTCCAGCTAGAAGGTGGGGGAGTAGCAGACCTCCACGGGCTTGCGTAGTGGAGCACCAGAGTCAATCGTCTGCGCATCCCTGCAGCAGCGGAGGCAGCAGAAGGGAGCATGTGCACAACTCGAGTAGACAGGTCGACACAAGCTGCAAAGATAGCAGCAGCAGCGGCAGTAGCAGCCGGGAGCTAGGTAGCGGAGGCCGGCGTCGTCGTCCTCAGCACCAAAGCAGCGACGGTTGGTCTAGAGAAGGCGTGCAGGTCTTGGGTTTGAAGCGCCTGCGTAAGGGTCCGCGTGGTGCTGTCCTTGAAGGTGGGACCCTGGGGGCTCCCCCTCGGGTTTTAAAGCTGCGGGGGAGCCTGCAAGATCGCATGGTGATCTTTGATTGGGATGACACTTTTTTTCCTAACTCGTGGGTAGCTGCTCGGGGGTTGAGTCTTCTCTCTGCTCCCTGCGAGTACATTGAAGCAGCGCCGCTTCTCCAGCGGCTGACACGCAGTGGCGCGAAGCTGTTGCAGGCGGCTCGCTGCGTGGGCAGCGTCGTTCTGGTGACCAATGCAGCACCAGGGTGGATTGAAGAGACGTGCCAGCGTTTTCTACCTGCCCTCTGGCCGACTGTCCAGGCAATGCGAAGAACCTCCGCTCGTTTTCACTTCGACGGACTCCAAAATGAATCCCCTTTTCTCTGGAAAGTAGGCACTATCCATGTGTGTGCCTCAACGTATGAACCCGCATGCACGCATGCAGCCCCAACAAGTGCATGCATAACTGCATGCATACACCTGCGTGCAAGAAGATATGCATGCGCACGGATGGCATGTAGGTGCGAAAGAGAAGCTGCTCGTGATATCTGGTTATGAAGGCAAACACCAAGGAAAATGTGCACGGATGCACTTCGGGTGTACGCCAGTTGAGAACAAAGAGTAGAAGACTGCCACGTGACAAGGATTCGGTGCGGGGTTTTTCTTCTGCAGCGGCTGGCCTTCCGAGACGAGGTGGATAGACACCTGAAAGAATTTCAACACTGCCCTACCGTTCTCTCCGTCGGCGACGGGCCCCACGAACGAGACGCGCTCTTCTTTATTTATGGGTGCGATGATGTCGTGCAAACGTCTAAATTCTAAACAGTCAATGCTAAAATCTAAACCCTAAACCCTAGGCAGTGATGAAGCACTCACTGACCCATAGATAAGGTTCCCTGTATGTGCAAGCTCATTATGGGATGCAGGCGTGATGTCTGCACATAGACTTGTCTGCACAAAGACTCCAACGCAACTGTAGATACATTCAGTCCAGCATGCATACACGTGAAAATAAGTATACACAAATGACACCACCATACACGTGCGCATGCAGGTGCATCTGCACCTGCGAACAGAAAACAAGTCTATGCACACAAGTACACAGGGGGAGGCGCCTTTGCCTGTGTGCAAACTCGTGCATGCGTTCCTACCAAATGTTTTCGGAGTGCCGCTGTGCCGTTGTATATGCAGATATGCAAACATGCAGTACTTCGGGTGCATCTTCTAAACAAATTGAGATGCACAATTGCATGCCTGGATAAACAGCCTCATGCACACAACCCCAGATACACGAATACCGCATGCATAGACTATACTTCGTTCATACTCCCGAATTCATGCACGTTGTGTCCGTGGAGGGGCATGCCTACAATTGTATATAGACCAACGCAATCCAATGCATGCGAAAGCATGCAAGAATGTTCGGTGCCTTGGTATATCAGCTACACAGTCAAGTGCAGCCTCCGTTCTCTTTTGAGTGGATTCCTTGACTTTTTCCGTTGTTGCATGTGCTTCATTTCTGCCCTGAAGGGAGGGGAAGGAAAGATACAAGTTCACCTGCAAATCGCTCAAGCTCATTGACACCCCGTCTCTGAAACACCTCAACATTGTGCGTTCTCCATCGCGGGCGACGGCATGAAGCTACGGATGCATATCAATGCATGTATACACAGGATCTAGGGTGTAGTGTTTAGTGTTTAGGGTCGGGTGCCCTTTATCGTTTACGCTAAAGTCAAGCACGCCCTGAAAAGTCAGGGAAAACGCAACTGTGTTGTTGACAGTTCACCAATCTGAGAGCACAGACTTTATTCATCCTTGACTCGTTGACCTTCCAGACGCTTAGTGCTTTTCTGTGCTACATTAGACGCCTCTCCTGTTTCTGTGCTTTCTGCTGCTCCTTCTGCAGCAACATTCTTTACTGCTGCACACACTGGAAGATCTGTTAGGGCATGAAGGACATCTGGACTTGTGCGTCAAGTTCCCCCAGTACGGGGACTCGCAGGCGTCTTCCAGGACATCTTCTTTAGAGGAGGCAGAAACAGGCTTGCGGTTTGGTGGATTAAACCAGGGGGATCATGGGTTGTGGAATTCAGTAGAAGATCGAGAAATGGCAGAAGAGGCCGAAAGAGAAGCAGTGAGGCTGCTCAACACCAACTGGCGACGTTGCAGCAGAAGCGCCGCCTCCCTTATGCACATCGACGTCCACTCTGGCTTATCCGCAGAGGAAAACCACTGCCTGCTGCCCCACTAAAATGGCAAGGTGCAGGGCAGACTGTGGCAGAAGCAAAAAGAACAGTAGCAACAACAAGAACTGGGTGGAGGCAGTACAGGAGACTTACCGTGTATGGAGAAAGCAGCCAGTACTACTGCTGCTGCTTGGCATATTTCCCTTTTCTATTTTATTGTTTCATATAGAGTGTTGTAAATGTGTCTGTATGCGTGCCTGCGTTGGACTGAATTGATTTGCCCATAAAAAATCATTGCCGCCGTACCAGCTGCCTCGCGTCCTGGTTACTGCTACGGACACGAGAAGTCGCGCTCTCAGCTCCAGCAGCCTGCATTATTTGCTCTGTGGCGAAACAAATGGAGATCATATCATAGCAACACGTACAACAACACCACCAGCAGCAGCGGCGATATGTGCTACTATTCATAGCATTGGTTTTGAGTTGCTGGTGTCTATGGGGTTGGACGTATGTCTGTTGGAATTTGAGGTCGTCGGTGTAACAAGGAGTTCACGTGTTTACATCTATTTCTCTTTCCGTGCATCTGAAATTCTTACATACTGAACTCTATGATGCTTGCCCAAGTCCTGAGAGAGAAACTTCAAACGGATTCCTGTTTCCCCTGGTGATGCAATAGCGCTTCTGCTGGAGCTCGTGATGTTTTTGCTGCTGCCGATGCTGCAGTGGTAGTGGCTGCAGCATCTGAGGCGGCCAAACGCCTCCATTGGAACTGCAGAAGTTGCAACAGTTGCTTGTGTCGCTGCAGCCAGCAGCAAAGTCGCCGTTCACGGCAGACCCATCCTTTCCCTATTGTTCGGTGCTGCCCCACTTTTTGTGGGCGAACTATCGCATGGGAACTATTGTGTTTAATGCTGTAGAAGCTGCCGAACCGCTCCAGTTCCAACATTATCCGCAACAACCACAAACACGAATCCTCCTCAGACCTAAATGAAGAGGTTGCGTCTATCTACAAGGGCCAGTCTAACTGTGGTGCACCTGCTTCTGCTCCTGTTGTTGCTATTGTTACTGCTGCCTGCTGCTGTTGATGTTGGGTTGTCTGTCGTTTAGTGTCTCTTGTTTAGCTGTTGCTCATCGCCTGGATTCTGCCTGGACTATGTCGCTCCCTGCTGCACTTACTGCAGCGGTGGTGGTTTGTACGGAGGAAACTTCAGCTGGAGATACCTAAGGCCTGTTGTAGACGGTTTCGTTGCACGCACTTGCGTGCCTCCTCCTGCGTTATTTTCTGTCCGTGTTGGTTACTATCCAGTCCTTGTAAATCCTACTCTATTGTATCCTGGTTCCATAGCACTCCTTGGGTGTTTTTGCTGCCGATGTTCATCCCAGAGCACTTAGCCCTCTCGAGTAGAAGGTTGCCGCGAGGCCTCGTTCTGTCTGTTTGGTGAGACAACACGTTGCCCCTCGACAATTTTTTCTGCCGCCTCCGCATGCAGTAACAGCCTCCTCTAGCGCTTAAAGTGCATGCGTGGATGCAGAGGAAGCACCGAACAGCAGCAGCACAGCCGCCACATGCATTCGGCTGGTTGATTTCGGGCTTTAAAAAACAGCGAAAAGTACAAAAACCCAAATCGCCAAGGCTGCGCTACCTCACCTGCTTAGAGCATCAAGCAGGCGACGCCTCAAGATTTGCAGCTGTACAGGCCGTTGCTTGCTTGGCGCTGCTACTGAAGGATTAGTGGCATGCAAGCGGTGGCCGTGGCGCCAGCAACCGCACCAGCAGCAGCGGCACTTTCGTGCGTGCACTCGAGCTGTAGAGTCCCTCGAGTGGCACCGTATGACAGTTATCGCTGGCGGCATTGATTACGTGAACGCCACTGTAGCTAGCTAGGGTGAACGCTGCTGGCTCAGGTTGCATCCCGGCTATGTGGAGCCAGTGACTAACACAGGCCAAATCGTAGAGCAAAGGCATCACGCAAGCTGGTTAGCCGGTAGGCCCCCGAATCCTCTTGCTTCCTGGAGGCCTTCCAAACTCTTCTTCGGCATCCTCGATGCTCGCTCTCTTCCGCCCCGGGGGGGCTGCTTTCTTCGACTGTGCAAGGGTAGATAAAATAGGAGAAGCAGTGGGGGGAGGCGCAAATGCTCTCCCAACAGCAGCAGCTGCAGGAACAGCTGCAGCAGCGGATGCACCTTCTGCCTGGGGACCACCGACAGTTTCTGCACGCGTGTTGCTGCCATTTTCAGGCGTCCCCAGAGCTGCAGCATCTTGCGGGTTTGTCAGCTCGAAGAGGTAATCACTGGTATTTGCTGGAATGCTGTCCGTTGCTAAAGGGAAGGCTTGGAACTTCCCGAAGAAGGTCTGTTTGTCTTGACGGGTTTCGTTGCTGTTGACCCCGCTACAGTACGAAGCCCCACTGGGATCTCTAGGAGATGCGCGCGTTGACTTTTCTGCTCGACTCTCCTGTCTTTCTTCTTCTTCGTATTCGTCCAATTGCTGCTGTTGCTTCTGCGGGTCGCGTTGATGCATGCATGGTTCGTCGGCAGGCAGCAACGGCACAAGGGGACCATCGGGGGCTGACGAGGCCCTTGTGTCGCCGGGTGTGTCTGCAGATTCCTGCGAGCTCCCAGTTTCTATTGGCACCCCCTTGCCTAATGAAGTTTTTCCAAGCATACCATAGCAGCCAAATAGAGCAGAAGAATGCGGGAGAGGCCTCATCAGAAAGTCCCTCAAAGCCTTCAAAAAATGCAGCTCTCCATCAGGTCCCCCTTCCTGCCTTTTTCCATCACCTTCTCGAAAGCTGCTTTCAATCAAGCCCTCATCGGTACCTGATGCAACATCATCCGCAGCAGATGAAACAGAAGCAGCACCTGCTGCAGCAACACTTGCTGCAGCAGCACCTGCTGCTGCTGCAACGGGATCTACGCTGACCTCGCTTCCGACCAGGAGGCGGGAGGGGAAGGGCATCTCTGTAGCAAACATCTCAGGCCCGTCTACCCTCCCCCAGCACCTATCACGGGGTGACCCCCAATCGACGACAGTTACTTCACGACCTCCTGGACCCCCGGGCCAAGAAAAAGGCATCTTGTGCTGCAGATCCCGCCGAACGTTACCAATGCGGACAGCAGCAGCAACAGCAGCAGCAGCCGCTGCTGCTGCAGCAACTTCAGAATCTCTTACTGCATTTGTTTGCTGATCACCAGTCTGCACCTGTCGACAGGCAGCAGTACCTGAGGGTAACCCAACGAGTCCATCATGAACTCCAACAAGAGCATCTGGGTTACTTTGAGTGGGATTACTGTTACTACTAGGCTCCTGCTGCGCCACAGCCGCTACAGCCGCAGCTGCAGCTGCAGCAGCTCCAGCCGCAGCAGCAGCTGCCGCAGCTCTGGCGGCGCCACCTCTTGTACCCCTTCTCCTGCGGCCCCTCTGCCTGGGAGGTGGGCGTGCAGGTTTAGCGGGAGGTTGCCGTCCTCCGTGTTCGAGGTGGTGCAGAAGCAGCAGACGTTCCTGCTGCTGCACGACGTAGTGTCGCTCCATCCGGCTGACCTGCCTGCATGCGTACAGGCGGTTGGCAGCTGGTATTAGGCACAGGGGCCGGTTGTTGGGGACCGCGCAGGCCCCAAGGGCTCCTCCAAGGTCTTCTAAATGCGTCCATGGGGCATCCATCACTCCTGCTGACGGAGTGGAGAACGGGGGCCCCACGAGCAACTCGAGGTGCTCCTGCTGCTGCGCGTGCAAGGCAGAGGAGTGGGGAAAAGGAAAACCGAAAGCGACATCAGACGAAGATGAATGGGTATGCGCATCCTCCGTTTCTGTGTCCTCGAAGCCCAGGGGTTGTTGCGCATGCAGAGGCGCCAAGTAAGGTTGACCTGGGGATACCCCTTCTGGAGGAGGTGACAGTCGGTTGGCTGGCGAAGGCGGGGGCACGCGCTGCAGGGACCCGAGGCGAAGCGTTTCTGAAGCTGAAGAGAAGAGGGACAGCGGGGTTTCAAGGCCTCTGGGGAGACAGTTGTTGGTTTCTGGTTGCTCCGCCGCAGGTCCGTCGGCTCCTGCACCGCTAACCTCCTGGAGGGAAGACCGGAGGTGGTCCTCTGTTTTTGCTGCAGGAAAGGCGACCAGTGTATCTCTAGCAAGACAGAGCACTGCGCTCTTGGCGTCCACGCTACTGAAGCGGGCCAGCTCTTGCAGGTCTCTGTCTTGTGTGTTTTGACGCAGAGAGGCGACTTCAACAAGGAGCTCGGGGTGCTGCAATAGGAGCTGCTCCGTCTTGGCGGTGATGCGACGAAGAGACGACAGTAGTTCAGTGTGCAGCTGCTGCTGCCGCTGCAGCTCCCGCAACGCCTCCGCCTGCTCTGCAGCAGGCACAATGTACTTTAACAAAGCTGAAAAGGGCCTCGTGTCCACTTTAGGCAAAGCAAAGCACGCATCGGACTGCTGCAGCAAGCGGGCTACACGCAGTGCCAGGGCCCGCCTGTCTGCATCCCTCTTGCTGAACATATCTGAGCCAGAGGGACGCTCCAGACCCTGCTCAGAGCTCCTCCCAGAGCGTTCTACTGCTTCAGCATAGCGTGAAGCACCTGTTGCTATTGCGGCGGCTGCGGCCTCTGCTACGTCGGCCAATGCAGCTCCAGCGGCTCGTGGTGCTGTAAAGCAGTACGCGCTGCTCCTCACAGAGGACAAGCAGCTTTGGGAGTTCCTTTTCTGTGCTTCCTCGGAGTTAGGCGTAGCACCCAACTCGATTCCACGGTCTTTACTGCTGCAGCCACTGCTGTTTGTGCTGCTACTAGGCATGTCCGCGTTGTTGCTGCGGTTCGTCTGCTGGCTGCCAGTCGAAATCCCGGTGCTGCTGCCATTGCTGCCAGCTGTTCCGCTGTTGCCGTTGTTACCTATTGGAATGCCGCTGCTGCCATTAGTAGTTCCTCTGTCGCTGCTGCACCCTTCAATGTTGCTGGTGCTCCCACTTTTGCTAAAACTCCTGCCGCTTGTGTTGTTACCGCTGCAGTTGGTAGCGCAGTAGTTGTTGTAGCTGTTGCAGGAGCTATTTGTAGTGTTGTTGCTGCTGCTGCTGCTAGTGCCAATGCCCGTGTGGGCTTGCAGCTGTGCAGTAGCAAGTTCCAAAAGCTCTGCTTTCTGTGCGTCTAAGTCCTCCTGGTGCGCCATAAGGCCGAGGATGCTGCGAAAGACCTGATGGGTACTTCCCGCCTCTTCAGAATGTAGCACCCCACCCTCTGTAGTATGCTGCACAAGCGCAAGCTGCTGCTGATGCTGCTCTTTCAGCTGCTTCTGCAGTTGTCTCTGTTGCAGCTCTCCCTCCCTTTGTGTGCGCTGCAGCTGCTCTAAAACGTCCATGGCTGCTGACCTTTTCGCTTCTTGCTCTGGGCAGTGAGGGTTTTGCAGCAACTGTCGCCGGTGCTGTTGCTGCTGCTGCTGCTGCTGGTGCTGCTCCTGTGCCTTCTTCTGCTGCTCATGTGGAGCCTGCTGCCCCTCCTCCTCACACTGTACGAACGGTCCCTGAGCAAGCAGCCGCATGGCGCGCCGCAGTTGCGTCTGACAATCGGGCCGATTCTGGGGGTCTGCAGCAGCTGTGAGTTCAAACTGCTGCTGCTGCTGCAGCAAGACGCGCTCTTCCTTCTTTTGCGTGTCATTCAGGGCAGTCAGCTGCATGCGTTGGTGTTTCTGCAGCACTTTATGTACAGTTTCGTGGTGCCACGAGAGCTTGATGCGTAGGACGGTATTTCCAAGCCGCTGCAGGTGCTGGTGTTGTTGTTGCTTCACCTGATTGCGCTGCCGCTCATGTATTTTCGTGAGAGCCCCCCGCTGTTGTTGATGAATGTGGTGCAGCTGCTCCAGGTGCAGCTGCATCTGTGCCCTCAACAGTAGTCTGGCTTGTCTCCACATGACGTCGGGTGCCTTACCATGGCTCAGAGCCTCCTGGAGGTCTTGTAGCTGCTTCGACTGCCTTTGCTGCTGCTGCTGCATCTCAAGCCAGTTCTGCATATCCGCCTTCTGTTGCTGGTACTCTGTTTCTTGCTGGCTCCAGTTTTCCTGTTGCCGCCCAACCTCCACCTCCGACAGTTTCTGCTCCTCCGCACACGGAGGCGGCGAGCCAGTTATCATCAGGCCGGTCTCATGTAACGATTCAGTGTTCCCGAGCTGCTCCGGCTGCTGCCGTGCTTGCTGCTGAGGCTGTTTCGGCTGCTGCTGCAGTTGCTGCAGCCGTTCGAAAGCCTGCTTTATGCTTTGCGTTTGCCGCTGCAACGCCGCAGCATACTCCGAGGGCAGGTTCTGCAGACAATTCGAAACGTGGTGTTGCTGTAGGAAGCCCACCTGCTGAGGTTGTTGCAGTTGGTGTGGTAGTTGACTGAGTGGCATTTTGTGCAGATACTGTAGGTGAAGCAGCAGTTGCATTTGGTGTTGTGTTTGCGTGAGCTGTGGCGTTTGCCTCTGTTGCTGAAAGAGGCGCAGCCTGTGCAGCTGCTGTGATATCTGCAACTGCAGTGGGAAGTGAGGAGTAGGAGGCATGCGCTCCTGCTGCTTATGGGCCTGAGCCTGACTTGCCTGCCATGGTTTACTGTGCGCTAATTGGTGCAGCAACCGGCGTAGCTGTGCCTGCTCATGTCCCATGATCTGCTGCAGTTCACCAGCCGGCGCTTGGTGCTGAAGCAGCTGCTGCAACTGCAAATGGTTCTCTAGAAGGTGCTCCTGCTGCAGCTGAGCCGAGCATTGCACCTGCAGAACGTGCTGCCGGTGTCCGAATTGCTGTTGGTGCAAGCCTTGCATGTGACGACTAGGCTCTTGCTGACCTTTTCCCTGCTCCTGCTGCCAGTGCTGTTGCCGCACTCCCTGGCCAAAGTGCAGCTGCTGCTGAGGTGGCTGCGGTGGTTGCTTCTGCGATACGGTACTCTCCGAAAGCTGCTGTTGGAGCTGCAGGTGTTGCTGCTGTTGATGCTGCTGCTGATGATGCTGCTGATGATGATACTTGTGCTGCTGCTGATACTGCTGCTGCTGATGCCGCTGCTGCTGTTCGGGGAGCATTACGTGGGGCAGCAAGCCGTCTTGCAAGTTCAGCCCCTCCCGCTGCAAGGATTGCTGCTGCAGTTGTTGTTGCTGCTGTAGCGTAGGCCCATCCTGGGGCAGATACTGAAGCTCACTCAACACAGGTTCCTGCGTAGGATGGCTGGATTTTTGCGTCGCTTGCGCAAGCTGCAGTTCTTCCTGTTGCATTTGCTGCTGTTGCGTCAACCGGTTAGGCTGAGCATGCTTTTGCATTGCTGACGCTGTAGGCTGCAGAACCGATCGCTCCAACAGATGCGGCTTCTCGTGGATTTGGGGAAGCTGCTGAACTTCCGGTTGACGGCGCATGCTAATCAGGTTCGTGAAACATTCTTGCAGGTGTGTTTGCCGTTCTTGACAAGGCTGCTCTGCCTGCCCAAGGTGTTGTGGCTGCCACGTTTGGTCCTGCAGCAATGGCTGGCGCAGCCGGAAACACTGCTGCTGCATTTGTTGTTGTTGCATTTGCTGCTGCTGCATTTTCTGCAACTGCTGTACGTGGAGAAGCTGCTGAACGTTCAACCCCCTCTGCAAATGTAGTGACAATTCTTGTCCCTGTGTGAAATGCTGCTGTACGGGGTACATGTTCCTGTTGTGGAGCTCCTGCTTCTGCTCCGGCTCGATTCTCATCTGCTGCAGCAGCTGTTGCCCTTCAGGTGCGGTGGAGTTCAATAACGTTTCTTGGTGTGTAATCAACGATTTAGCGTGTTTCTGGTGCTGTTGCTGTTGCTGTTGCTGCTGCAGAACCTGCAGGTCTCCTCCGGGACCTGCTGCAGGATATAGCTGCGTTGGGCCCTCTGACTGCAGGTGGCGCTGCCCACTTATTAAGCCATCACGAGTCTGCATGCTGCTAGAAGAGGGATACACAACAGCTCGTGGCTCCCCAAACTCTTGGTGCTCTCTGTGGAGCTGATACATATGCTGTTGTTTCTGTTGTTGCTGCTGGGGCCACCCGGATGTGATGTGCAATGGCTCGTGCTGCTGCTGCGGCTGTTGTTCTGGATCTGTCTGGGAAAGATTTAGCTGCTGTAGCAGGCGCTGCTGTTGGTCTTGTTGATGAATCCTCAGTGGCTCAGCACGTTGTGTGCCCTGCAGCGTCCGCCGCTCTTCTGGGAAACGGAGCGGCTTCGTCGGGCTACGGATCGAGCTATCGCTCCTCTTAGTTTGCGGTCTCTCCCCAGTATACACCTCTTGCACTACTATGCCCCGTTCCGCCTGCAGGAGCAACCCAGGGGCCGGCTGCTGGAGATGCGCTGTCGCGACGAATTGTGCAAACACGTCTTCGCTTCCGGACCCACTCTCGTGGTGACGATAGTGCTGTGATTGGGCGCCCGGCTGGCGCTGCTCCCCATGTTCCTGCCCACACGTCCGATGTTCCATGAGCAAGTTGTCGCTTTGCACGAGATGGTGAGCATGGCATTGATGATCCCGGCTGGTTTCTGCTGTGTTCTCAGTCTTCTGTTCTTGGTAGAGGGCAGGGGGAGGCAGAGAATGCAAATGCTGCCGCTGCAGCAGTTGTATATGGGAGCGCTGGAGGGTCTCTTGAGAGTCAAGTGTAGATTTGGAGAGCACTTTCTGGTGAGAAAGGGGAGTAAGGTGTTGTTGCTCCTCGCGAATGGAGTCTGCACTCTTCTGCGGATTCAGGTAAGGCTGCTGTTGTGCTGTTGCTGCGTCCACAGGCGGCCGCAGAAGCTGCGGAAGGGGAAGCCACTGGAGATCCTTAGCTGATACGGCTGCATGTACGCGTTGCTCCTCTAAGTCAGCGTTACGATCGTTCTTCCGTACTGTCAGCTGTTGTGGGGTGCGTGTGAGCTGCGGAGGCAGCTCTATATGCTCCTGTGACGCACACCTTTGCGGTCGTATGCGTCGAATGTTTGCTGGTTTCCCTCTGTTCTGCATAAGACTCAGCCAGTCCTGTAGATGACTCTCTCTCGGGCCTTGGAGGCCCTGATCCGGCCGGCAATGGTCGCGTAATTTATGCAGCTTTCGATCCTGCAGCAGCTGCAATTTGTTGAAGTCCCTTATAGTCTTCTGCTTGCGAGGTCCCTGATCCTCTTCCCGCTGCTGCTGCTGCTGCTGCCCATCCTCCGCGTCCGCTTGGAACCTCAGCTGCTGGAGTTGATTAAAGCCGCTGGCATGTTCAAGTTTGATGGGCTTCCGCTTAGGTCTCTCTTGTGGGACTTCGTGTCCCGCTGCTGCCATCCGTTTCCTGTACAGTTGTTTTTCCGCCTGGATTTTCTTTTGTCTTTCTTTCTCCTGTTCCACGAGAAGCGTCTCTTCTTCGTGGTTGAGCAGCATCTGCTGCTGCAGTACGGCATGAATGTCCTCATCCTTCATGGGGCTTGCATGCACTTTTCTCAGGTATTCTGGCAGCTTCGGGCGAGGCAGCTGCGGAGGTTTGGGGGGCTGGGGGAGACCGAGCATGTCCTTAACCCTGCAAATTAACAACTCCATAGCCATTTCTTGTTTCAGGCGAATGTCTGCTGTTTGCAATCTGTGAAGATGCCGTAGTTCTTCTCCTTGCTGCACGTGGCGCTTCTGCTGCTCCGCCAGCTGATCCCGAGAGAGCCTCGGCTGCACCTTCCCCTGTTCACACTGGAACTTCTTGAGCTTCGCAAACTGGTCGCCGTGACCCAGCCAGACCTTCTGTAGCTCTGCCTCCTGCTTCTGCCTCAAAATCTCGATTTCGTGCAACATTATTTGCGTTCTCAAAGCGGATGCCTGAGGCGCACCATCAATCCTCTCCTCCCACTTATACACAGGCAGCTCGCCACACATCCGCTGCACTTGTCGTGCAGGTTGGGGGCCTCTACAGCCTTTATGCTGGGATTCAGAAGAAAGAGGATATGGTGGCTCGTCTGGTAGCTGCAGCAGCAACAACTGTAGCTGTTGTTGTTGCTGCTGCTGCTGAGGCAACGGCGGCAGTTGAACATCCACGTCTTGCTGGACAGTTTGAGCTTCCGGATCCAACTCTCCTTTGGGGAAGTATTCATTCTGCACCACTACCTCTACTGCCGGGTACAAATAGGGTTCATCCTTAGGCATGAACCGCGGCTGTCGCTGGTGCGTAAGTTCCATCGCCTCAATATCTCGCCTCACAATTTCCAGCTGCTGCTTCTGTTCCAGCATTCGAAGTTGGTGTTGCGACTGGGGCCGCCGCCGTTGCTGATTCTGCTGCGGTCTTTGCTGCAGACGTTCGTGTCTTGGTCGCCCCTGCACTTGCGGCTGTTGTTGCGGGGTACGTCTCGCTTGTCTTGAGCTGGGTGGTCCTATTCGTTGACGGTCGTGCTTCTGCTGTTTGTTTTGCTGCCGTCCGTCCGGCTCCGATGGAAATGGCTGCATCGCCTGCTCCACTGTACCTTCCCCCAGCTGCGCGCCTTCTAGCTGCAGCCAGTGTAGCTGCTCATGAGGCTCTTGCTGTTTCTTCTGCCCCTGCGATATGTGCAGGTGGTGGCGCAGGTGTTGTTGCTGCGGTTGGCAAAGCTGCTTCTGGCGCCTTAGATAAGCCTTTTGAAGGCATGTCTGTTGTCTGTACTGCTGCTGTTGTCTCTGCATACCCTGACGTGGAGCTAGCTGCCGGCGCACTTCGTGAAATTGTTGCTTCACAAAGGCACCTGCCTCCGCTCCTTGCAATTTCTCTGGCTTGACGCTGGCGTTATTGCCTAGATGCAGTTGTGGCTGTTGCTGCTTCTCCTCTACAGATACTCGACCTCCATCTACGGGAATGCCTCTAAAAGCCACAGAAGTGGGGCGAGCAACAGGTCCAGCAGGCCGCCTGCTTAGACGGGACCAATGGCTCCGTCTGGTGGAGCTGTTCTGTGCGTATATAGGAGGAGACCCTGGCTGCTGCTGCTCCATCTGCTAGCACACTGCTAAGGGAAGTGCTGGTGCGTCCGCAGACCTGTGGACTGGTGCTTCTCTAGGTAACTGTCGAGAACTTCGCACAAGGCTTTTAGCACTCCTTCGTGCTGCTTGTTTAGTTTTAGATGGAGCAGAAGCTGTTGACTCTGGGATAGCTGCAGTGGAATTCTTGAAACGACGCTTCTGGTCGGTGATGGCGTTGCTGCAATAATCGCTGGTTGTTCAACGGGTGTCTTTACGATCGCCGTCCTAGACGTAAGGGCTACTGCAGTTGTTCTTGGAAAGCCTGCAGTCGCCTCAGCTACATCGGCAGCCTTTTTTTCAGCCAAAGACGCTAGCCTCTTGCTGCTTCGTGTCCGCAAGGCTGGAGAACGGCACTGGGTAGGAGGATTCTGGGGGCTAAACAGATGCTGAAGGAACTGCTCTGGTTGTTCTTCTTGCTTTTTTTGCTGGTGCTGCGGAGGTTCAGTCCTGGAAGTCTGCCCAAGTCCCGAATGCCCACGCAACGCCTCGTGCAAGAGGCTTGGAAGCAGATTTGTTGTCTGCAGGAGAGTCCCGTACGAAAGGTGCATCTGCTCTTGCAGCAGAAACAGAAAGGGCCACAGCTTGTCGGTACACCTGTTACTGCAGAGGCCGTTTCCACTGGAACCGTTTCCTCTGTTGCTGTGTATGCTGTCGTTGCTGCTGTCGTTGCACACGCTGCTGCTGTAGGTGCTGCTATCCCTCCCTCTCGAGCTGGCAGAGCTCCCCAGGGGCTTAAATCCCAGTTTTAGGTCTTTATAGAGATGCAGGATGCCATGAAGTGCTTCAATCTGGATTGTTATCTGCTGCAGCAGATTGTAATGCCGGCGTACTGTCCTACACGGGGTTAGCAGCTCTGGTGGGTTCTCCACAGTGAGTGCAGCTTCTGCGGCGGCAGCGGCTCGTGCTGCACAACAGAACAGGTCGCTCTGCAGCTGGGTTGATGTGTAAAGTTCCAGGGGGCCAGAAACTGTGACAGACTCAGAAAGAGACGCGATTGGCACAGACAAGGCTTGATTCTCCTCTGGTTGCGCACAGCCCTGTGGGGACGACAGGTTGCAGTCGAATGTTTCTGACGATCCGTGTTGGCGACGGAGGCGATTACTAGTATTTTGCGGAACAGCAACAGCAAGAACGCTATCAGAGGAAGGAACAGAAGATGCAGCCGCAGCAGACGAAACTTCACTAACACTAAGAGGAGTCCCAACAGACTGTTTGTGTGCCGTGTGTCCTGTGTCCTGGGTAGACTGTCGATATATACTCCAAGGAGTTAACCTGCACCCTGGTGCAGTCGGCGAGGCCAGCGAGTGGCCTAAATGCAACGTCCTCAGGGTTACTCGAGAGGAGGATTTGGCCGAGGTATTCCTGCTCCTCTTTTTGACAGAAGTCAAACTGGGTTCCTCGTTCGAACAATGGGCACTCGTGTGCTCCTGCTGCTGGGGATGCTGTTCCGGCGGTCTCTGCGGATTCATAGGAGAAGCCAAGCTGTACACTGTTTATGTAACAGCAAGGCTAGCGGCAGGATACAAGTCACTTCAACAGGCCTCTTGGGTGAGTAAGGGCCACTTCGCATACGCACCAGTGGTCTCTATTCTGGAGTGGAGTGGAGTCGAACATTCAGCAGAAGAATGAATGTTGGTGAACCTCTGGAAGCGGGGCCATGAACTGATTTTGTACAACGGCCAAGGTTGAAAGAAACTCTGCGGTCCCTTTGGGACTTTGTTGCCCGTCCACGGAAGCACCAAGTTCCCTCTTGTCTAGGCACCTGCGAAATCTCCGCCAAATTTTCTGAAGGGACACAAAAAAAGTCGAGTTTTGGCAAGGAACAAAAGCTGTAGAAGGCATCTGGCACCCGCAAAGAGGCGTTTCTCTCCGGATGGTCACTGGTAGGTGACCGGCGGATGCAACTCTGTTTTCTGGGAGGCTCGAGAAGGTCGCCAAAGCTCACCTAAGCCTTATTTCGCCAGCCAAACAAAAAGAAGTGAAAATGGAAACGAAAGAGGAAAACCCCTAACCGCCTACTGACAGCCCCTTGCAGGCCCAGAGCTACTGGAGTGGTCTCGGCGTGAGCATCTGGTGGGCCAGCCCGAAAGTGCCACAACAGAAACCAAACCGTCAAGGCATAAGCTCGTTTTGTTTCCATTTTATTATATACTCATGTTAGGTCGGAGGCCTTGGAACACTACATGTCTCGAAAAACACGCTAACTTCAAAGATCTGACGAGTTACACTGCAAGCAACGCACCATCCACCAATCGGTTGCTCCTGTGTTGTGACCTCAAAACAGTTGCACGTAAGTGAGGCATAAAACCCATTAACATCTTTTGCTACAAGGTTTTTTTAGTGTGTGCTGTAGACTACGCGGAGCTGTCATTGCCTGCGTTGCCCGGATGGTTTCCTCCCTGGTTTGAATGACGAAAGCCGAATTAGTGCTATTTCAGGCAGTTGAGAATCCAGTGTCTGTATATTGTACGTTATTCACTGTTCTACAAAGTTCAAATACTACTGGATGGAGCAAAACTGCTAGCGCGCACGGCAACAAGCGCAAGGGGGAAACAGCCTCTTGTTTTCTTGCACAGCTGAGGTCCCCACCAATAGTCGCAGCGCCCCAATAGCAACCAGAAGAATAGGGCACAATTCTGAACAAACCAGTCGGCAATATTCTCCGTAGGGCACAATAGATATGATCTAGCTTATTTGTCGTCTGTGTATGCCATCGTTACGCCAATCTAAGCACTCGGTATAAACCGATTAACACAGCAGCAGCCTCAATGTTCCAACGCGAAGCGGCTGCTTCCTTTTGCACACCCTTGAACTGTTCATGGAAAAACGTTGCCCCGATAGTGCAGGCAAGGATATCTGGTGTACCGAAAGGGAGGGGCTGCATATTGCGCGTCGCACAGTGCGGATGCCTAATGCTTTGACTCCCGGCACGTGGCCAAACCAAAGAGTATGCGCAGTGTACAAATAAATAGAAGCTGCGGTGTATGGAAACATTTCTGAGTGGGTGAAAGTCATTTTTTCCCTTTGCTTGGAGCAGTGTCAACATCAGTGGTTTCGTGGCAGGACCTTAGACCAACAGGCCCTAGCGGTTGTAACGCGCGTGGACGCAAGTTCCACCTCCAAAGCAGCTAGACCGCAGTGGTTGCTGAGCCAAACACCCAGTTTAGCTCTAACTCTACAGTCTCTCATGACCGTTTTGTCGCCAGTGAACACGAGGATAGCTACTCATGCAGAAGAGCAATAACGTATTGCACAGGTCTGTTCGACTTTGGGATGCGTGTTTTCAGCATTATGGCTTTGAACTACCGTTCCTCTTCTTTACAGGCCTCGCACACTAGGTTTCTGTCAGCCCCCTCCCCAGGGTAAATGTTGCCGCAGTCTTATCTTTGGAAAAATCACCGATTGATTCGTAGGCAACGGAAATTTTTTTCGAGTACGCCGGTCCACCAACTCAAGCACTTAGAATGGGCCCACAAACATAGCATACGCACACACAAGAAATACAAATTAGTGTTTTTTTCACAGAAGAAATGGAAGACGATTTTACCATGCAAAGAACGCCACTAGGAGACCATGGAATCTGCCCCTATGAAAGTGTTTCCCGTTGGGGCTCAGCGCTATCTGGGGCGACGTAATAAATCCCTTGCCCAATGGGATTCCATTGTTGGCATAACTAAGTTAGAAACACTGTTTCTCATAATGTTCTTGTGTTGTAAACATTTGGTGAGCACTGTATATCCACAGCGGAACTCACACCTACGCAGAAAATGCAAGGAGGCAAACGATGCACATCGAGAACACCGCAACTCTAGGGTACTGTGGGTTGACTGCAAGCGCAAACCTTGTTGCCCCGTCTGTTGTTTATTGTCGACCCCGCTTCAGTGGACCCTGGCACCCAAACCTTCTTCGTTGTCTAACGGAGGAAACAACATGAACAAATAACGTGTAGTCACAATTTGCTATCCTTTAGGAATTGCAGCGAAAGTTGCTTCCCCCTTGTGTAATCCAGCAGCTGGTGACAGCTAGGCTCTCGCATGCAACACGAAGGGTTCCTAAATACAGAAGACCTCAATTGCCTCCTATTCTTCCCGCCACAGGCGATCTCTACTCAACTGCTTTCCTTGATCAGTGTGATCAAGGGCCTGCCCAGTGCACCGTGTAGTGTCGACCTGCCGTTCTGAGGTTGACGGCAAATCCGCAGACATCATTACCATCCTCCATGCCAAAATGTCGTAAATCTCGTTGAAGTGAGTTACACTTCAAAATTTTGTCCTTAAGGATGGATAGTTCGCATGCTACGTGGTTCCACCCCAACTGCTATATCTATAGGTCGTCCGCTTGAAGTCAATCAACATGGATCACTCTGCATGAATCCGTGAGCCTCTAACTGCATTTCAGCAGAAGCGTTAGCAGAAGAAGCCTATTTCCCAGAATGGGTTGATGTCTTCCAGTACTACTCGACAAGAATAAGCTAAGCTGTGTGTGGTATCCCGCGCTCCCGTACGGATAATGGTCTGATAACCGATGGCACATGCTGACCCCACGAGACCTTGCATAGGACACGTCCCTAGGATGTCTTTTACCGAGCCTAACAATTTCAAGTGAGGCAGTAACAAGTTCAAGGACTTCCCGCAGGCAGTGAACCATGCTTCCATCACGGCGTCGCCGGAGGATTACGGCGGACAGCAAAAGATACAGCAGGGAAACAGAAGAGTGCACTGGGAATAATAGACAACAGTAAAATAGTATAAAAGTGCAATTTATTCTGGTTAAGTCAATGTATTGTAACGGGGGAGCCAAAACCTACCTGACCATCGGGGAGCACCTGCGTGGACCACCCCAAGTTAACATGGTTAGTTGCGTATTCTGGTTCCTTTTGATTCTATCAGTCGACATATAGGGTTATGAAACTAATTTACCACTTTACCACTGTCGTTTGATTCAGAATGTATCCAGAAACAAAAATCAGCGTCGGAGTGAAACACCATTATCTTGCGGTGCCGAGTGCCAGACCCCAGACGCCACACAACAGTAAAGCGGCGGCAATCTATGACTAAGCACGTTTGGGATGTGCAGTCGTCGTCCTTCATCTTGTCTTCTGCATGAAATCTAACAGCTAGTGCCAAGTAAAAGTTGTCCAAATTCCTGTCCATCTCTGCCTGCCTGCAGTACTCTTTTTATTTCTGGATCGGCCAGTGGCACGCAGTGCACACGGGTGACCGAACCCGCCATTTAGGATAAGGATATTCGCTCCAGGGGCTTACACAACTTATCCCCTGAAGGGAGTTGTAGCCGTTCCTGCACGCATCTAACGTAGCCTGCGAGCTCACACGACGCTATGCAACGTTCGCCAGACACTGCGATTGGTTCCCATGCCATGCTCACCAGGCGGTTCTCTGGTGGAGCTTCCGCTGATTTGCAAGGATCCAAGGATACAAATGGGAGGCTAGAAAAAGTGAGAATAAGCCGGAGACCATCCAAGGCATATATAAGTGGGACATGGGCAGCCCTACTAACGGCGTTGGCAGTTGCGACGCTGTTGAGCAGGTGCTTCCACCTCGTTGACAAGTGGAGGAAGTATGATGATGGGAAAAGACGGCTGGCAAGTGGCTTACCGTCATCTGAAATTGACCCGGAAACACAGGCCATTCTTGAGCTGTGTCTTGACTTGGAAGGAATAGGCCCACAAACGTTTCCCACGAGCTTACCACCCGTTCCGGCAGCAACAACCTTAGAGGGACCGTTGGGAATTGAACCACAAACGTTAGATCAGTTTGGAGTTGGTCACAGACTTAATCGGAGTCGCCAGACATGGCAACCCACACCTCAGTGGGGTTCTCCATCCCAGGCTCTAGTCCCGCCGTTTCTTGGCACAGCGATTGTGACTTCCACGCCAGTAACGGTTGCAGCAGCAACCCCAGTTACTAATTCTACCCCATTCTATCAAGTAGCAGGCCGGAGAAACATGTCTTCTCAGAGCGCAGTGACTTGGGCTGATGCTAACCGTTTGGGCATTGGTTGGCGTCGCTGCCATCAGGGAACAGCGGCTGCCAACATAATGTTGGAGACGAGGAGCCTAATTCTTGAAAGACCTTTCGCATTGCACTCTGTACAAAACGAGCCCCGGGATGTTACTGAACCGAAATTATCGCGAGGGCTTCCAGGGAGGAGCAGAACACTCCAGGCAGATCCACCGGAGGCGTCACCGAGCATGACCCCGCAGGTTTCTCCACAAGTATCCCCTTGTAGTGGGCTTATAGACATGCCTAACCCTGGTGATGATTCAGATCCTGGAGAAGGGCCTTCAAGTGGGCAAAGCACTCTCCTTCCAGCGAGTGTGTATCGCGGGGGGTCGTGGAAGCGGAAGAGACACTCGGAAGCCTCGCCAAATTCATCATTGACGACAATTCCTACTAGAACACCTGTACGGAGGAAGCCGAGACAAGCCTCATCAGAAGGGCACCTGCCATCTTCCATCCTCCTCAGTCCACTATCTGTTGAAGACGTTAAGGATCCACAAAGCCATCTCTTTTTTCGGCTTCCGAGACTAGGTGGATGTCCAATCAGAACACGATTTTGTCAGGAATTGGCATTTTCAGAAACCAAGCTGCAAACTGTAACTTACTATGGCATATTGGCCCTGCGCAGTTTTCTGTCCAAAGAGGCTGTTGTTTCAAAGGAGGTGACTTCTGCCATTCGAACGGCAGAACGCCTTGTGAATTGTCTGCTCCATTTCCATAGTAGCTCGGTATACGACTTAAAACCGAACGATGCTGTTCGCGCTCTGGGGGTTCGATACTTGGCACTGGATGCGCTTGTAGCCTTATCAGATTTGTTGGGGCAAGCAATGCATGCAGAAGACTGGTGGGGCAGGCTTGCACAGTGTATTCCATCAGATGTGCGCTTTGTAACTAACTTCGGGGCAGCTTCCTGCCGCAACTCAAATTGTCTTCTTGCGATAAAGCTGAGCAAAGCAATTGAGCAATTGAAAAAGGGGGTGCGCCCTTGTGCAGCTGAAACAGTTAACTTGAAGCAGTGCCTGTTTTGTACTGCCTTTTCTCCTTCGTTTTTCCAGCTGCCCAAGTGGAACCCTTGGCGCGAGGATGATTCTTTGTCTATTAAGTCAGTTGATCAACCACAGGATGAGTATGCATAGTGTATGCGTCAGTCACCTTCAGAGAAGCGATCCAAGTGACTACTTTGTTGTAGTCACTCGGATTGCTTCCCTGAAGGCGGAGACTGCAGAGGCAGGTAACTGTCGTCTGTCGAGAATTACCTGATTTTCCACCTTTTGCTTATTTACGAACTTAGAGGGTCTCACTTATAGGATCTGATGGCAGCGAGCACGTATTCTGCAGTACTGAAGCAGTGCACGTGCTTGCTTCCCGCAGCTATGCGATTCTGTTGCTTTTGATGTGTCGTGTGTTGCTGTTCATGACATGTGGCAGATTATGCGTCAGTGTTTCCGCTCTATGGAATATGTAGGAAAGCGGCTGTTTCCCTGGATATCTTTCGTCTGGGAGCAAGTTTGGATCTAAGTTGCTCCGTCTGCAAACTGTACGGCAAGCGTTCGCATGAAGCACCCTTGCTAACTGCGGTGGCAACGTTCCCCTTGTGCGGTGCTTCACGATAGGACGGGGTTACCGTTATTCTATTTCTTACAATAACCGCCGCTAGCATGCATGCCTTGTATGCACAATCCAATCTTCTGGTTGGTGCATATTAAGGGTGGTTTTAACATGCATGCAAACCATCCAGAAATGCTTGCACTGTACGAGGTCTTGCATATGCTTGAAAGCAGCTCCCTTGGTGAGAGGCTGTCTCAACAGATATGTTGAAGATCAGGACGCATTTTGGTTTGGATTTGAAATTCACACACAAACAAACCCCAACATAAAATCCAAGGAATTTTGCTTGTGTGTGGATATCACGATGCAGTGTAGTACACCAGGGTTTGGTTTTCTGGTGTGGTCTTAACTTGGCCAGCTCACCACCAGGATGTGCTTCATCTCGCGTAATATTCTGAATAATTTTTTTCAGCCTGTGGGAGTTTCCAACTTCAGCCCTTTCGACACGACTCATCCCCTGCCCTGTGGCTTCTCCAGAAGATCAGACTGCGTTGAAGAGTACCTAACTGGCTGCTGAATGTATACTTGCTGCAGTAGCAGTGCTTCTGGGAAGCTGGTCTGACTGTATTTTAACCCCGGAAAATGCATTTCAACAAAGATTCCGCTATTGTATTGGAAGGTACATTTAGATGGCTGGATGATGTGCTTGCTGCTAACTAAAAAATATTGACCTTGTTAATGAAAAACAAGTATCTTCAGTGCAGCGCACTAAGCTGCCCTGCTTTAGGTGTCAGGCACGTTGCTTACACCTGCCTCCGTGAAACATGCGTTGCTACCACGCTTGCCGAGATTCCGCGACCTTGGTTGAGGGTTATTGAGAGCTACCCATCAAGTTTTTAGAAGGAGATAAGAGAACAGCTGCACATGCGTCTCGAGCTGCAGGGAGGTAGGCGGCCTTCCTCGAGTGTGGTACCCTGCTGCAACTACTCATGCCAGACAGCCCCATACGCTAGCACAGTGGAGACACCTGTGCTGAGTGGGCCAACGCTGTAAGCAACTCCTAAATGCTCCTGTATGCATACATGTTAATTAGTAGGTCCCCGAAGGGGTTGATGGGCCAACTGCAGACACACTGACCAACGGAGGGCGTGCTAATGCCGTGCGATGCTAATACTCTCTCTTTTGTAAGGAAAGCCCACAACTAAGTGCATCAAGCTCATCATTGACTCATACACTATCATTGTAGATGATTGGTAAACGCCTATTTCGGACTTCAGCGGCTTGCGCGCCCACAAGGATAAATAAGGTAACTTGAGACAGGCCAACGTATGTTTACACTTCACACTAGAGCGTATGTTTCTACTTTTGGAATCAACAGTACCATATGTTAATTTCTCGTATCAAAGGCATTAAAGTGTTCCAACTAGAAAACATACTAGAAATGTGTGCCAACAGCCGTGCAGCCGTAGCTCCTGCGCCAATGGGACCTTGTTACTGTGAATTTGTACTCGGGTCCCAATAAAGGAAGCATGCTTAGCAAGCATTCGGCGGTGTCAACGGCATAGTAGAATTTCGTGTTGGTGGTCCGAAGGCTTAACTATGTGCATTCATAGACAGCCCCTCTTGCATGTTATCTGCAACAGCACAACCAAGTACATGCCCGCCTCGACTTGGGCGGTAGCCGCTGGTGGGGGTGAGCACGAAAGGCCAATAGATGATAAAAACGAGAAGTGACTAGGTTCACTAGACATTCATTTTGTTTAAATAGCGTTAAGAAGCTTTTTAAGCAGCTGGTGCTGATTGTGGGCTAAGCGCTGCGGGGCTATTCCCACATGTATATTCATTCGTGCAGACGGAAGAGTGAACTGGTGGCCACGTGCGTCCCGTGCACCAATCATTGGACTTACAGAGGTTTTGTACTCTCCACCAAGGTGGAACCGATTGTATCCTGCCTTTTGGGGGAGTTTGTAGAGGTGTATAATGCCCGTTATCTTCGACGACGGGACCAAGGTGCTCCCTGCACACAATCCTGCACACCCAACAACAGCTATTGGCTGCCGCAAGTACATAGCTCTATCCTAGATTCCTTGTAGCTGAAAATCTGATTCAACTGCTTGGGGTTCCTTGGATGCGTTGGCACGCGACTGTTTCTTCAAGGCCAACGGCGGATTTCTCTGTCGCCTGGCAGTTAAGGGGTCGACCGGCAGTGTTGTGGCTCCTGGCTGCATGTGGGAAAAGCACGTGAAACGAGGACATTCAAGTGACCAAAATTTTAGTTCAGTACAGTCTTAGAGTTATGGCCCCCGCGGAGTACTTTGGCGAGGAACGGTAACACTGGTCTCGAAGTCCCTCTCTCATTCATGCCAATGGAGCACTTTGGCAAAACCACTGAGATCCCCGTTGTACCCAGTACCTGAACACTAGCTGTTAAGGCGCGCCGCATTCATCCTCTGGAGAATATAGCGGTACAATATAATATCTTGACAAGGTTGAATTTTTGCAGAAGAGGATCAGGAGATCTTTGTCGACTTTTCACACACTCCTAGCACTGCTGTGAATTACATCGACAAGTATCCGGAGACGCGGAGAAGTCAGCAACGGCTGAATCGAAATGTCACCCGAAGGAGTCTATACGTCAGTGTAACATCATCATTTGCTGGTGTTGAACTTCCACAGGATATTGCCTGTTATAAGTGATGTGGGTGTAGAGACATGTGACAAAGCGTGCACCTATGCAGAGTCCGTGTGGCATCAATGATTTCCCTATTTCGTTGCCCTATGGACCATGTGGCGATGGCACTCCAGCTTCTTTCACCAAGGAAACTCAGGGGTCTATGACGCCGCCTTTCAGGAGTCCCCGGGCTTCGTTTCGCAGCTATCCCCGCCATATGGTTGCTGCACTTCTTCCTGTTCTGGTATTCGTGGCTATCAGCCTATACCATTTCCGCCTTTGCCGGGGGTGGGCCAGGCGTGGAAATGTGCCGCGGCTACTTGCAGATAATTGGCAACCATTAGTTGAGGACCTCACGCTGTCGGCCATACTTGACATGTGCTTGGACATGGAAGAAGAAGTTGGTAACCCTCTCGTGTCTCCGCAAACACAGAAACAGACGGGACCGCCAGACCAACATGATGCGCAGTTTCTTCCTTATCGTGGCCCGGGCCTACAGGAAATTACGGCAAGCCAAACCTGGTGGACGAGGGAACCGCCACTCTCTTCTCCCCCTCCAAATGATCCTCAATTCCTCACGAAAGAACCTATTATACAGGGCAACTACGATTCACGGAGGGACACAGTTGCTGTTTGGGGGACTCGAAAATTAGAAGAGGAGTTGCCGTCTACGTCCTTCGGAAAGTTTTCCTTGCAGGCACCGTGTGTTGGCTTCCCACTCTCTAATGCAGCTGCAAGGGACACATCCTCTGGAGCTTCTGGGGTTAGCGACGCATTTTCGCAACCTCAGTATAGACATTTACCGGATTTTCTCTCACGCCCCTGCTTACATCCATCCTCAGGCGTTGTCCCCCCGGTAAGCCTCACGGCGTCAGTAGCGCCTGGAGGTCCAGCGGTATATCAACAACAACAGCTCTTTCGACCGTATATTAACCTTACAAGTTCTCCCCCTCTTCAGGCAGCGATGCCACGGAAGCGACACCTTGCACAAGTGGAAGTCTCTGACCCATTAGGTCCACATAGCATTTTCAAACGATTGAAGGGGAGGATAGCGTCGCTCGAAGCCAATCAAAATCCCCTCTCTGGGTTGGCTGAGCAGGTGGCGTCACAAATGGTGCCCCTTCATCGTAGATTTGAGTTGGCTCACAGTTCAGAAGCCGACGACGCGGACCGACTGCTGAAAGCAGTTCAAGCAGTTCCCTTGCAGTGGCTTCCCCCCCCTTTGGGCCATTCATCCTTCAACACGTATTCAGACACGGATGTGTTGGACTTGTCCGTTTCATCCCGCTTGCCCAAGGAAAGTGCAGAACCCAACGATTTAGCGTCGGTTCCTAGGCAACGTTTGTCGTTCGACTCGTCGGAAGGCCTCCAGCGTCCATCTTGTACATGTGTGGGCCGAATAACACGCGATTCTTCTGGTACAGTTCCTGGGGCAGAAGCGTCTCATTCACACTCAGGAAATTTACAGCAAGCTTCAGTCATCAGTCACCCCTTTTATAGACTTCCGAAATTGGAAACAGGAGCGCGACTGAAGGAGTTTTCTGTACGAGATGCATTTGAGTATAGCAAGACTCTGCGAGTGCATGAGCCGCTTTTGCATTATATTCGTTCATCGCTGGTAAAGGACACACTTTCCGAAGACGAAGCAAATGGGGTTCTGCGTATCTCTGAACGGCTTGTAAGCCATTTATACCACTTCCAAGCAACAGCTGTTTCGACGTTGAGACCTTCAAATGCTGTGTCGGTGTTGGGGCGTCGGTATCTGATGCTGGACGCGCTAGCTGGCGCAGTACAAGTCTTGGGGCCGCCAATGCGGGCGCGTGAGTGGTGGCAGAAGCTCGTTGGTGCGGTTCAATCACGCGTGGTGCTTTTCCCAAGTGTCTACAGAGACGAACGTGCCCGAGCGTATGCAGCTCTAGCAGTGCGACTGAGCACAGCAATAGACGTGCTGAAGCAAGGCATCAGACCGGATGCCAGTGAAACAGTTTCCCTCAAGCGGGACTTGTTGTGCAGGGAAGTGTGCCACCCAGAGTTCAGACGTCCTCCCTACGACCCCTGGCGACGCGACGATATGGACGCAGGAGGGGACCAAAAGCGTTAATTATGCACAAGAGGCAGTTCTGGCTTCAAGGCTGTGAGCTGCCTTATGGATGTTTTCTGTGCCTACCCCAGACTAGTGAATTGAAACGGGAACATGACGCGGCATATTGAATTGCCTGGCCTTTTGATTTTTGCGAGTCCCTTGGCAACCCGTGACTGCAGGACACGATGCACGTAGATTCTCAAAATCAGGAGACCGTTGGCTGTTAAAATACCAGTCAGAATGAACGGGCATGTTACTGTTGAGCACAGCGAGAAGGTGCTTGCTATTGAATTCTGTTGCCTCATGCAGGCTATGCTACACAGCAGCGTGTTCAGGTTGGTATAGGATTCGCCTGGACTACTACTGCTAGTGCGTTTGTCAGTAGGTAGCAGCCAGTTCCGTACAGGTATTTTCATTTGTGACGGTGTTGTACAGCCTGTCATTCGCACATAGTCAGGACTACTAACATGCTTCCTGGGCATAAGTCTACCTATATATCTAGTTGCATGCCTCCTCCCCCTGAACTGCGTGCTCTCACTTCGCACTCAACTCTCCGTCAGCCATCTATCTGCCAAACAGCTATACAGAAGGGCTGCACTGCTTGCATTCCTTGCAGGAACAAAAGGCTTGCCGGGAAGCACTTTTTTCCCAACTCATCTATTCCACGTTTAAACGCGAGAGCCCTCAGTTTTGTTGTCAGGCTTGAAGCTGCCTGTGTGGCATACGTACAAGGACGAATCATCTGTTTCCACCCCAGAACGCCTCAGCCCCGCCTGATGATGGCAACGTAGCATTGCCTAGTTGAAGATCTCTGTGACTTCCAGATGCCCATCTTCGACGCAACAATTTATACTGCTGCTGAAACATCTTGCAAGCCACCTGTGGGTTACCTCGAGAACTGAATGGCTCAAGTGTTTCAGTGGCTAGTACATGGGCTTAATCGGCTGCCCCCCTGACTCCCACCTACTCCATGAACAGGCAACTGCGCGGGTACTCGTGGCTATTCAGCTTAGCAAGAGGGTAAGCATGCCGCCACTTTACACAGTGTCCACTAAAGAACCTGGATATCTTGAGACGACATGGTGTATCGGCTTTGAGGGGGGAGCGTTCACTTTAGTTCACCTGGATATTCGTAGAAGTGTTGGGGCATTGGCCGAGCATATCTTCATGTTTCCCGTGGAGGGCTATATGAAGGGGTATTATGGTGGGGAGGGTATGGAATGTAGCAACGCAAACTCCAAACAACCCGCTCACACCCACAATCGATGCACCGGTGCCGCGAAATAGTTCCCGAAGGCACCATTTGCTGAAGAAGGATACTGAGGATGCACAGACCACTGCAAGGTGAAATCGTTACCCAGGCATCGTGGGAGTACACTCTCAAGAAAGGAAGCAAATGCTGCCACACTTTACCATGCGCGTTGCTTCTAATTGTTATGTTCACCAGCCGCATCGAAGGGGGTCTGTGTTGAC
>NW_013566354.1:0-1200 GCF_000499605.1 Eimeria maxima | reverse complement strand
TATATATATATATATAGAGAGAGAGAGAGAGAGAGAGAGAGCCACACGTACGCCGCACCACTCGACTTTCAGGCATCTAGCTGTATGATTTTACTTGAGTTAGGCCAGTCTAGCCAATGGCTGCCGCAAACCCAAGCTGGTGGCCTCGACCTTTCAACTGCGTTCCGAATCGAGAGTCTTAAGAAGTTCGCCTTCCACAAAGGTGCTTTAACACTCAAACTGCACAATTCAAAGCGCGAGTATCAACAACATTCGCAGGTGCTTTCATGAGGTGAACCCGGTATGTCTGTCGGCAGATTTTTGCACAGAACCTTTCAGGCCCATTGATCTAGACGTCGTTGACCTCCACAGAGTAGCCCTTTAGAGGCCGGCGTGGGAACTCACGTCCGGCGAGTTGAAAAATGACACATATGACCCTCGTCCCCCTAGTACAAATACAAGAAGTGCAGGAGATACGCCACTAAACGATAGCGCTCCTGCTGCCAGAGGCCTCAGGAAAAATTAGCCAGACCCGACATACCACAACTGTATCATGCACACGAATCAAAATCTGCGTTTCCAAAACCTCCAGAGTTTACACGTCGTGCTTGCGCAGTCATTTTGAAGTAGCTCGTGCTCTCGATGTCCTCTAATGTGATGAATTGTAGAGTCACACGCCTGGCGTACTTTCTGTATCACACACAAGGTCCCAACACGAACATGCAGGCCACATATCAAAACGGGGGATCATAAACACTGCTGCCCTTGCCAAGACAAGCAGCTTCAACAAAGCTAATGCATAAACCCCAAGCCACTAACAGTGTGCGATAACCCCCATTTTCCCATGCGATGTTGCCCTCACACCACGGTCCTTTTGAAATGAACGGTTTTCGCCACCAATATAGGCAAACGGAGAAGCCCTATATGAGTAGGTTTTCTACTTCCAGCACAGCAAAATATATAATGTGTTGTCTTGCTGTAATGCCCAACAGGCAGCCGTAAAACCTACTCCCTGAGACAGACCCTTGCTTAGCTCAGCAATTGCGACCGTTCTTTGCCACCACAACACCTCGTGAAAAAGCTACAAATCCGTGGAGGCTCATCCTAGCGCAGTCAGAAAGGAATGCAAGCAAACGTTCGAATCCAACGAGACACAGCAAAAGTCATTTCCAGCATTGGGTGGGAAGAACTCAAAACCTCCACACGCCGACCGTTCATCTG
>NW_013566353.1:0-1666 GCF_000499605.1 Eimeria maxima | reverse complement strand
AATCACGCACCATGGGGATCAAGATCACAACAAAAGGCTACTTACTGTAGACGCTTGCAAGCCCATGTTTAAGAATACGCATTGATAAAGCCCCAAGAGACCATCAGAAAACACGGAGCTGCCTGTACAGATACTTCGAGGTAATAAGCCACATAGACACGGTGCTATCCTCCGACGTGAAGAGTTACTAACAGCCGTGCCTTCCATCTGAGTAGGTGAATATCCCCTTATCGTCGGTGTATATTGCTCCGGCTGTTAAGAGGACGGCTGTATTCTGTGCATGTCATAGTGCAGAAAAGCACATACCCACGTGAGAAGTTCCCCTGAATACGTACGGTTCGGTGGAAATCAAACAACCCTCTTGCCGTACCCTTTACAAGAACCCCGCTCTTCCAGCTCCTGTCTGTGCAACTTCTGCCGATCTACACTTGTGTAGCCCCTTCCATTCATGCCCTTCTTCAAACACTTATCAAAGGAAGGCTGGGTGTCTTGGAAGACCGCGAAATTGTTCCCTAAGAGCTCATGAGTAACTTTGAAGTTTGCAGTAGTTTGCACCTTTCTTGTGCAAACCATGCATTGCTCTTGAATATCTGCACTATCTGTCCACCACCTACTGTTCGTCGTCTTCCACCTGCGCACAATGCGCACAGCCGAAAATGCAGCTTCCCCTGTGAAGGCTTGCGTGGCTGGGGTGCTGCTGTTGATGCTCGGTCCTTGAGATATGGGGATAGCCGCAGGGCTCCCTCCGCAACGCATGGTGGTCTGGCTGCTACCGGAGAAGAGATAGGCATTTGGGACGTCCGTTTGTCCGGAATTCAGGAGTTAGAAGACTTATCGAACTCGTCAGCTCAGCATCCAGCTCAGCAGCAGACTCTGCTGCTCCCACTGCCGTTACTGCTGCATCTGTCCTATCTCCACCCAACGAGATTGGCGCACAGGCTACAGCCACGTCTGCAAAAGCCTCTGCTGCCGTGAGAGAGCCAGCGGATGCTGAATAGCAAATGCATCGGCTGCACCGCGGATTATAGATACAACAGCAACACCAGTCTCCCAGCAGTAGAAGAGAAGCGAGCAACCGGGAAGCATGTTGTTCCTTCGGTAGAGTTCGTCAAAATGCTGGTTTTCGTGGTGAATTTTCTGTTTGATGCATCTGCAATGTTGTGTAATGTGACCGAGGTTTTGCTTAGCAAGTAGATGTGCTGCTGCAGTACGCGTCCCATCCTTTTGAGTGTTGAGGCACTAATAATTCGTGAGTACCCGGTTGCTCAGCTCGCGTCTAATAACCTTCCGTGTGCCCTTCTGTTCGGTGATCCAATTTTACAGCCCAAAGGAGAATGCAACCAAACCATCTGCCCGCTGCATGGTTCATGGAGTCCATGCTATGGTCTATATTAAGGCGCTTAATGAATTTGCTCTAGCAAGCACCAACGGAGATCGGGTTTCTGTTAGCGATGATGTTTTTCGGGAAACTGTAAATGCTCCATACATGATTAGTGAATAGTTGGGCCGCCGTCATGTGACGCAGTTCTGAATAGAGCTGTAATTTTATGGCCATAAAGCTGCCAATTCGCTTGTCATGTCTACCACTATCGCAGCGCAGCCATAAAGAATAAACTAATGAATGAACTGGTAGTCTTCACGTACTGGCCCCAGCTCCAAACATCAG
>NW_013566352.1:0-2492 GCF_000499605.1 Eimeria maxima | reverse complement strand
CACCCAGACATACATTAGCCTCACTAAGCGTTCTGTACTCGCTCAGAAGCCCTCCTCTGGAGGGTATTATCGCTCTCACATTGCGCACTGCGGTTGGTGTCTGCCTTCCACCGTGGTAGCAAGGCACTGCATCACCCAATTTCTTTCGCCGGTTAGCAGTAGTGTCAGGCACATGGGAATGGAGGATTAGGCCTAACCCGCCTTAGGTAAGAAGAGTGCGGGGGTACAAATAATCCCCGCTTCCTGCATGCTTCTGCTTGTGCGCATTTAGCCGTACAGTCACATTTGAAGCTAGCACGCAGCTTGTCTTACTTCTGCACTGGACCAACCTGCGTGTGTATATGGTCGAACGGCGGCCTCTATCAGATATGCGGCCTTGGCATGTGTAAGCGTTTGCACCAGAACGCCCTGTCACGTTGCACCTGCGCATCCGCACGCACGATCTGCGCAAGCAGGCTTACGCCTATGAGTCCTCTTTAGGGGTACTCCATAGAATTGACGGTCCGCCCACGTTGATTGTCAACGATCGCCCCATGCCGCTGCCTTATTGTGGGAACACCTACGTAATACGTCGGAGGGTTGGGCGTCTCGGGAGACTGCTAAGTTGTGCTGTAAACTTTCGAGCCCTCACCCCGAAAGCCCTGCAAAAGCCCTGCACGACCCACGCTGCAGGGGTATGTTGGAGTGCTGCACATGACTCTGAAATTCACCAGTTTGGGCGTTTCAAACACATTTTCGACCACAACTCTTCGCGCGCTAGCATGCAAGCATGAGTCATACAGGAGCCCACTACACCTCGCCTACTGCTCTACAGGCAACGGGACATCCGACACCACTTCAACGCGCGTTCTACAACGAACAGGAAACGGCTTGTTTGGTTACGTTCGGCGCCAGCACGATCTAGAACCAACGGCCACCGATGTCCACCACAAGAAAGGAGTGAGCCACATCGTTACCTTCACACTGCTTGAATTGAGTTTGATCAATTGACGTTTCGGACTAAGTCACAAACACGCACATCAAACAGGCGAGACATCGCATCTAAGCAGATGCAACACCGTCGCACAGCTAATCCAACAATGACACCTTCTTATCACCCAACTAGGTCGTAAATTTGCTCGACGTACCTGTGGGCATGTACGGTAGCTTCCCGGACTTTGCCTTACCCCGCGTACTAGTTTTACGGAGGTTCTTTACCCGACTCACGTATGTAGGACGCTTCGCCAACACACGACTGAAAGACTAGAGGAAGCTCCGCGAAGCCGCCCTCCTACCACCGGATAGCCATAACGTCAAGGCACTCAAATACGCAGTGCACCTGACTCTCCTCCAAGTACTGCGTGCACGACTACTGCAAGACGGAGCCTATTTCAATCAAAGCCAGGTAATCCAGCCAAGGTTTACTTGGAACTTCGAACCTCCTTTTGGAGTTGCTAACTAATATCTCGCCTAATCCAAGCCGAACGGCTAGTTGTGGAAAGATCAAAACCTGCAGGGCCCCGAAACACGACTTGCGAAAGGCACAGTACAAATGTGCTTCCTACTTGCGTGCGCGTACTATTTTAGGATGCCACGAGCAAATAGACCGGCAATACCGCGAGCTGGAGCAAAAGTAAGAACCTCCTTGTGGAGTTGCTAACTAACATCACGCCTAATCCAAGTCGAACGGCTAGTTGTGGAAAGATCAAAACCTACAGGGCCCCGAAACACGACTTGCGAAAGGCACAGTACAAATGTGCTTCCTACCTGCGTGCGCGTACTATTTTAGGATGCCATGAGCAAATAGACCGGCAATACCGCGAGCTGGAACAAAAGTAAGTGCACATCCGTACCAGCGATTACACGAACGACGTCTATGAACTGCGGAAGCCAGATTAGAGGCCAGCACTCCGTTTGCCTCTGGCTATCATGTTAGGACGCCATGAAAACTGAGCCGTGCGATGCCGACCTTGAACATAATCGTAAATTGCACCCGCCTGAAATAAGGAAGTAAGGGAGCTGCATGGTTTTGTGTTGTGCAAACTGCACACTGAACCACATAATTCGCGTTCGTACAAGAAAACGCCAGAATTTTGAAGTGTTTGGAGTTCGCTGCTCCACTGGCGCCCCCACCCTCTGCTATGTCCATCCTCTACAGCATAACTACTCTCACACCTTATCGTACTGGGAATCAGTCCTATTGAACCTGTGGCCCAAGTCACAGAACAGTCGCTGCTGGCCGAAGCCTCTTATTGTGGTTTATATCTGCTTCTTCAAGGATTCACTGAGAGCGTTTACAGCTTCCAAAAGTGGCTCACGGATTCGACTGGCAACGTAAAACCCTTCCCTGGTAGGTGCAAACGGACACTGTGTCCGATGGTATACAAACTGCCTCAGAATCCCACACTGAAGCATCATGAATACGCTCCCATGCATATGCTCATCCGTTCCTACCATCAGACAGGTTGCCTAACCGTAAATGCACGAAGGCCATTAATAGCTCTCAGGCGCCC
>NW_013566351.1:0-1067 GCF_000499605.1 Eimeria maxima | reverse complement strand
ACACATCTAGCCAGCAGCCCGTCTGCAAGAATGCTTTGACTGCGCAGAAGGTGAGAACTAGTAGAAGGCGCTCGAGGGATGTTGGCTGGCGCATGCAAGGCAGGTTGTTTGTAGCATGGGGGCTATGCAGAGCGCGGCGTTAAGCAGTTGGGCTTTAGATCAGTTGGCGTTGGAAAATATTGCTGTGGTGGGCGTGCATAGTGGAGACATCGGTACAGCAGCGCCTGTCCTGCACTCACCTAGCCACCAACTAGGGTATCGTGAGAGTATTTTGGTTCAGAAGGAAGTGCGTTGGTAGCAGGGTGGATGCAGAGTTGCTGAGTGGCTTGTTCAATTTTGCATTTATCGTGGCGAGTTTGGTGTGGTGAACTTCTTTTTGAGTACTTGGGTGCAAGCAGCAGTCTGGTTAGGAAGTGTTGCTAGCGCAAGGCGGCAGAGTGTGGGATTGGGTAGGCGTTGGACTTGGGGAACGTTGGGGATGGCGTGGGACTGCACGGTTTCTTCATATATATCTCCGAAGTGTCGTAGTGGCATGATTTGAATTCAGGAGCAGGTGAGTGATTGCCGACAAATGTGAGGAAACAGCTGCTCGCAGATGGATTTGGGCGTGTTGGATGGTAGCTGGCTGGTAGGATGTTGTAGTTTGGTTTGATGGATGGCGGTGTGCTGGGCGCTTTTGAGGTATAGCTGCAGAGTATGGGAATGGGTGGGCGTTGGACTTGGGTAGTGGCTGCGCTGGTTGAGTGGTGCTCTCTGTCCGCACACATCTAGCCAGCAGCCCGTCTGCAAGAATGCTTTGACTGCGCAGAAGGTGAGAACTAGTAGAAGGCGGTCGAGGGATGTTGGCTGGCGCATGGAAGGTTGTTTTTAGCATGGGGGCTATGCAGAGCGCGGCGTTAAGCAGTTGGGCTTTAGATCAGTTGGCGTTGGAAAATATTGCTGTGGTGGGCGTGCATAGTGGAGACATTGCTGGATCCGCACCTGTCCTGCAGCCACGTAGCCACCAACTAGGGTATCGTGAGAGTATTTTGGTTCAGAAGGAAGTGCGTTGGTAGCAGGGTGGATGC
>NW_013566350.1:0-1371 GCF_000499605.1 Eimeria maxima | reverse complement strand
CATGCTCCTTTAGGCTAAAGCTATTTGCGTACTGCTCTCAAACGCGTTTCACCGCTAGTGATTGATAAGCCCTTTAGTGGGTCAGGAACTACGGGGAATTAAAATGGAGCGCCGGAACCTTGAAACATTCACTATTTAGACTTTTCACGTGGGACCCACTTCCTGAAAGACCCCAACGAAAATCAACGAGGAATCCTCAATTCCGCGGGGAATACAAAGCAGGTTTTCAACTGTTTTGTCTGCAAAACGGCTGGACCACAATGCCTCTGGCTGCCTGCAATCGAGTGAAGTGTGCGCATCAACTTAAGTGTGGCGGCGAATCCGATTTCTGCATTGGTTTTAATTGCGAAAAACCTTGGACGTGTCGTACTTTCTGCCAAGCCGAAAACAAACGCCGCGACGGCAGTCCAGTCACCGTTTCGCTATGCAGAGGTAGTGCACTGTTCTCATTATACATTGCCCAGGGGAAGCCGCATATGTGGAATGGCTTTAGCTCTTCTACGTCGGCTCAACAGAGCCCATTCAACAGAGCCCATTCAACAGAGCCCGTAAAGCAGAGGTGTGAAACATTATTTCCCTTTAGTGTACCTGCTACATGGACGAAAGCGAACTTTGTTATGGAAGCCTATAATTCGTGATTGCAATCGCCTGTTGCCACAGTGGCAATGCTGAACCACCATCCAAGATTTCAATCCATTCATTTATACAGCGGTGCTCTGCCAGGCTCTCACAAACTGTTCGGACACCATCCCACACAATACGTTCCTTCCACTGTGGAAATCCTACTGGCCTCTACGCTTCCAAAAGACAGGGTATTTTCCTAAGAAAATTACACTCATTGGGCTCTCAGCATGCCAAGTGAACGTTTGCTGCAATACACATAAGAAGACTCCTGCAGTGAGTTTAACTTCAACAAATTGCATGCAGTGAGTGTGAGTTTACTTTAACAAATCGCATGCAGTCAGTGAGTGTGCACCAACGTACAGACCTGTCTAGTTGCCGACTAAGGGCGATATAGACGAGTATTCAATAAGCACTGCGTGACGCCTGACACCAGGTAGGGTGAACCGTCCCATTTGGCAACAAGCAATTGGATGTCTAAGGGCCCTTCAGACTCACTTCCTGTGGATTACAGCCAACAAACAGTGTCCCCATTTTGCTGGTCATGGTGACGTTTCCAACAATGGTTGCCATGTTCCCTGTCTTAAACCACAATGTTCGACAAGAATTATGGCATGCATTATGGCGCGCACCGTTCACCGTACGTGCAAAATCCATCTCAGGGCATACTTTCTGCAGATCACCGAATCCCCTGTGGGCCCACTCGTTTTCGTTCTGCCAAAATGCGCTGTATTCTCAGCACAATCATGT
>NW_013566349.1:0-1576 GCF_000499605.1 Eimeria maxima | reverse complement strand
GCAGGGAACTTGTCCAAGGTATCACCCGTATCTCTAGCCGCTACAAGTAAGGGACCAACTCTCGTTTGTGATGGAGTTCTCCTTCCCGCTTTGTGCTTCTGGGCTACTTTTGAGATGCTTCTTTAGCTCATATACCTGATCATACCTCAGTAGCAAGATGTTCGAGACGTTTTCTAGTAAGACGAGTTTCGCTCTTTTGCACGCATTTGTGGGTACACACCTCCGCATTAGTACTATTGAATGCTGCTGCCTTGTGTGATCCATATGTGCTACATGGACAAGGCATGACTGCTTAAGACGAAGTTATAAGTCGTCCAGTGGTAGTAATTGTACGGCAACTACATACAGTGTCTGGCATTCTGCCGAATGTTTCATGGACTTGCCAGTAGCTGTGGGAAATGTCAGTGGTCAGGCTACAAGGTACCCTTTACACTTTGTGGCAACTTGTCAACAATACGCAGAGAAAATATTGACGGCATCTTCATGTGCAACGCCTACAATCAACGCCTTCTGGTAGAATCCGAATCGTTCACGGACGGGCGCAGACAGTACGTAGAAGCATTTTGAAATTGGCACCCAAGTTTGTAGCAGGGTTGCTGAGCAGGGTGGATACTAGCTGGCCACCACATAACACCGGCGTGTAAAGACCTCCAGCCGTAGCTTTCCAGACTTTGATGCCGTGTGTTTGGGGTGCAACATAACTATTACGCGTTCTACAAGAAGCCACATGACCCTGAGGTCCTGGCCTGCACTTTTAGGCGCGACCGTCTATGCTTGTGCGTTGCTTGTTGGATATAGTCTGTATAATGCCATGTAACTCCACGTTTGGCAGCATAGCATATGTGTGTCATGAGACGTGCCTGTAACTGTGGATACTTCTTTTTTTAGGAGAGCAGGCCATTACATGTGGAGAATGTTTTGGGATATAAACATCAACCCCGACGGCTCGATTGGAATGCACCTACGGTACCCTTTGATACTCCTAGACATTCCTATATTACTTGATGAGAGCGGTGTTCGGTTTGCTGCAGGAAGTACGTGGTAGTGTAGCGGCATAAAGACACTTGGGGCCAGAAGGCCTCCGCTGGTGGGTCCTACGGGATCCCAGGTACAGAGAGGATGTAATATCAAGTGCTTCCACAAGATGCAGCAAATTCTTACGATATGATTGAAGTGAGCGTTTTGCTTTAGGCAGTAGGTGGAAGGAGACAAGTTCCTCAGACTGTCTTTGCTCAACGCTGGCCTACGTAGCGTCCGCATTGAAGTTGCATCGTACTCGGTGTTGTGGATCAAGTTCCACTTGAGTGTTCATTGGTTCTGTATCGTACGTTCTCCTAGTTGTGAAAGAAAAAGGAAAATATTTGTGTTATTAGTGGCGTGGCTATTTATGCTGCATTTATGCATTCCGTGCAGCTGCTAGTGATTGACGTGTTTTACAGCTTAAAAATAGGTAAACATTGAGAGGATCCGTTCCACGCCGGCATGGCAATACGAGCCAATGGGAAGGGGAGATAACACTTTTAGGTCAAAGTCAACAAGATGGTTGTGTATAGGCTTGCGTTTCCATTAGGGTGGC
>NW_013566348.1:0-1072 GCF_000499605.1 Eimeria maxima | reverse complement strand
TATATATATATATATATAGATAAATAAATAGAGATGGATCCTCCAGTAGGTAATATATATAGAGGAAATATATATGGATATAATAATAGTATAATAAGTCCTGAGTTATGGTACCGTTCCCTGCCCCCTATAACAAGAATAATAATAACATTAATATTTATAATAACATTAATGGTATCTATTAACATAGTGCCTATACACCTGGTAACCCTAAATTGGGGTTTAGCAATAAAAAGGATACAATTATGGCGTTTTTTTACTAATATATTATTTATTGGTCCTTTTTCTATTAATTGGTTATTATTTATTTATTTATTTATTAATATAAGTACAGACCTAGAGAATAATTATGTTTTTTCTTCCCCTATTTATTCATCTAAGGGTTCTTATTTATTATTTATTCTTTTCTCTTCTTTTATTACATCTATACTTTCTCTTATTGTATTCTGGCCTACAGGTAAGTATATTTATTTGCTGCTGTTTGCTGCTGCTGCTGCTGCTCCTGCTGCTGCTGCTGCTGCTGCTGTTTGGTGTCTGCTGCTGCTGTTATTATTTATTCTTTCTTGTTAATTTAATTACCTCTTTTTTTCTTCTTCCTTATAGGTATATTGTTTTGCTGCTGTTTGCTGCTGTTTGCTGCTGTTTGCTGTCTGCTGCTGCTGCTGCTGCTGTTGTTGTTGTTGCTGCTGCTGTTGTTGTGGTTGTTCCTCTTGCTGCTGCTGTTGTTGTTGTTCTTCTTGGTGCTGTTGTTCTTGCTGCTGCAGCTGTTGTTGTTATTCTTCTTGCTGCTGCTGTTGTTCTTCTTCTTGCTGCTGCTGTTGTTATTCTTCTTGCTGCTGCTGTTGCTGCTGTTGTTCTTCTTGCTGTTTGTTGTGTTGTTGCTGTCTTGCTGCGCTGCTGTTGGTGTTTGTGTTCTTGCTGCTGCTTGTGTCCCTGTCCCTGCTGTTGCTGCTGTTGCTGCTGTTGCTGCTGCTGCTGCACAAGAGACAATGTTGTCAGTGTGTATAACATTAGTGCAGTGTATATATGCACATACACCGCATGCATGCATATATATATAATATATATATAT
>NW_013566347.1:0-2004 GCF_000499605.1 Eimeria maxima | reverse complement strand
GAATACGACTAGGTAGTGTACGAGTTGCGTAAATTTCTATGATGAAGCAATTCCATCGTCGCCCTTTTACATGCAAGGTGCGTTTTCGTAGCTATTTGGACAAGGTGGCTTCTTGATGAAGCATGCATGAGCAACTGTACAGTTGCCAATCACTGGCTGGCAAGAAATCGAACCTTTTGATCCCAGTTCCATTTTGAATGGTGTTGTACGTGTAGAGCCGTACCGTGGTTTTGGCTTAATCCGTTATAGGTGTATTTAAACATTAGGAGCTGTAGTTTGCATTTCGTGTGTGTGCTGGAGTTCAGATAGAATGCGGCGCTTCTTGTTTGTTGGGTTCAATTTGTAGGTTCAGTTGATTTGGCACGCCCGAAAGCTTGGCGTTCTATGCAGAGAGTGCGCTAAGAGATTCATGGCGTGCACCTTCCTCCAAGAGGCGGGAGGCGGCATGACTAGAGTCAGTTAGGGCTAAGAGCAAACGCGATCATGAAGTGAGTTCGTGTACTAGAGTATAGGAGCTGAGCTAGCGGGAAGACGATTTGCCTTTGGTGTACTTTCATGCTGTTGCTTGGATTCGCAGTCATGCTGCTTGGCTACTCTTGTCTGTGCTGTCATACTATATTGGAATATAAGATGAGCGTGAGCTGCACGGCGTGCGTACTTGCTTGTGCCCCATCGCTTCACACATGCCATCTCAACGACTGCGGTGCTGTCCCGAATTGTTGTGTTTGTGTTGACTCAAGGTCCCAATGATTTGTTATTTATGTGGAGCCTGCGGATGGTCGAAGCTGAGGTGAAATAATACATTACACAGTTCTATTCGTGAGTTGTTATCCACACTATATATTCGTTGTTCGGTGCATCGGCCAGAAAGTGCGTCTCGACAGTTGGCAGGTTAGCAGTAACTTTAGAGTGCAAATGTTTTGCTTTGTTTGTGGAAAGCGCTTTTTAATGCGTGATAATGACAGCACTGGTGTTCGGGATCAAGCTTAGCGTCTGTCATGCAGCGGGAGTGTTTATGCGTGGAATGTTTCTAACTCCTCGTCGCGATTCCTGAATGTCCAGGAGGTTGCGTTGAAGGATATAACTGCATGGCTTGCCTACTCGTGCGTGTCTTGGAGTACCCATAGTCGTGACCCGCGCGTTTGTGATGCACTCTCACGTATTTGTTTCTGTTGTGCCTCCAAAACCATGTCCTTGTGTTTTATGCCAGACATCCAGAACGGGTTTAGCGCAGCCGAGATCGAAGCTCAAGTTTGTTAATTCACTGCTTCTCATCCTCGCCACATGCGTGCTGTTTAGCGCATCATCGGACAGAAAGTGCGCTCTTGTGTCCATCAGGTGCACGAGCTACTTTGTCATGCGAAGGCTTTTCATTGTCTCTCAAAAGTGCCTTCTGACGTGTGGCGTCTGACGTTTTGTTGTGTGTGGTCTGTCTAGCTTAGTTGCGATCATGCAGCGACAATGCTTCTAGTCTGGTCGTTGCTTACTACAGGCAACAGTGCCTTTGATGTTCGAGAGTATTGATTTGCGATGTACTGTATAGCTGGCAACGAAGATTCGTCGACATTCAAGGCGTTTGAATGTCGTGAGCAGCTTGTAGGTGTCTAGGCGATGTGTGGTTTGCGTTTTCTGCGCATGTGGCTTGCCACATTGCGTTTCCATCAACCCCTGAAACACGGTTGCACCTTGACTGCAATGGAGTATACTGGTCGACCCATCCCGACGTTTAAAGAGAGTGCGCCTTTGGGGAACCAGGCGAGCGAAATACGTACAACTTGTGGGGAGGGTGGGCTTCGCCGAGATGTGGTCCGTGTGGGTAAATGTGCTGGAGTTCATGTTGAATGCGTTGCGGAGCAGGGTTGAAGACAGTTGCATCCGACTGCGCGCGTTCAGTGCAGAATGTTTTTTACAGGATTTGCATTCTGTGTTTAGTCGCATGACTGCGCGGTTTTGGCTAGACTTGAACATAGTTGGAGGAGGGTGCCTATATATATATATATATAT
>NW_013566345.1:0-32835 GCF_000499605.1 Eimeria maxima | reverse complement strand
TGGCTGCCGCTGCTGCTGCTGCTGCTGCTGCTGCTGCCTACTGCTGTCTCGAGTTGGGCCATTGGGCTCCTTCTGTTTTTCTCCCTAACAGTTCCAGCAATAAAATAAAAAATAAATTAAATTAAATAAATAAATAAATAAAAATAAAATAAATATTTTGTCTTTTATTCAATTAAATATTTCCTTTTTTTTGTTGCTGCTGCTGTCTTACAGCTGCCTGCTGCTGCTGCTGCTGCTGCTGCTGTTGCTGCTCCTGGAAGAAAAAATAAATCCAATTACCTCCCTATCTATTTAGGGTTTATTAGGGTTTACGAGGGTTTATAAGTATATATTAGGGTTTATGAGGGTCTATTAGGGTTTAGGGTTTGCATATAAGTAGTACGCACTATGCGCTTCTTGTCTACTGCAGCAACACATTTAGGGTTTAGGGTTTAGATCTTTTATTATTTAGGGTTTATATTTTTAGGGTTTATGTTATATATAGTTAGGGTTTAGATATTTAGGGTTTAGGGTTTAGATCATTAGGGTTTATACCTTTTAGGGTTTAGATCATTAGGGTTTAGGGTTTTGATTTATTAGGGTTTAGGGTTTTTATAGCAACTAAAGAACATCTAATAACAATAAAAAAATAAAATAAACCCTGAGGGTTTGCGTAAACCCTAATTTAGGGTTTAGGGTTGGGTCTTCGCTCTATATTTCTTTTCCTTTTTTCCTTTCCCCTCCCTCCCCCTATTTCTCCTTTTTGTCTCTTTTTCTCTTTCTCTCTCTTTTTCTTTTTTTTCTCTTTTTTTCTCCCTTTTTTATTTAATTGTTTTTTTTTTGTGTCTTTGTTTGTTGTATACCTTAGCAAACATTTCCTCCTTATTTTACGTCTTTCTTTTTTTTGTTCCTTGTTGCTCTCTTTTTAATTTAATTTAATTTAATTAATTAATTAATTAATTAATTAATTACTTTCTTTTTTATTTATTTTATTGTAATAATAAATAATAATTATTAAGAATAGTAAGTAATTAATTAAGAGAAAAACAAAAAAATACAAAAAAAAAAGAAAAAAAGAGGAAAGAAAGGAGAAAAAAAACAGAAGGAAAAAAGAAAAAATAAAACAAAAGAAAAGGAGAAAAAAGGAATAAAAGAAGAAAAAAGGGGAATAGGGAATAAAAGGAGACAAAAAAAGAGACAAAAAGGGGAACAATAACAAGAAAGGAAGGACACAGCAGGAATAAGGAAACACAAGAGAAGAAAAAAAAGGGGGAAAAGAAGATAACTAATTAATTAATTAATTAATTAATTAATTAATTAGTCAATTAATTAATTAATTTATATTGAAACATTTAACTAATTATTCAATACGTTCAGGCAAATAAAGAAGGAAATAAATAAATAAATAAATAAATAAATAAATAAATAAATAAATAACTAAATAAATAACCTAATTATTAATTTATTAGCTAACTATTAACTACACTCGTATAGCATCGGCAGCAGCCGTAGCAGCAGCAGCAGCGGGAGCAGCAGCCGTGTGGGCATGAGTAGGTGCTCTCAGCAGCAGCAGCAGCCATTTTAGCAGCAGCAGCAGCAAACGTAATAATAGCAGCCGCAGCACTAAAGTATCGAGAGGAGCTACACCACTGTTGCTTCGCATGCCGTCAGCAGCAGCAGCAGCAACAGCAGCAGCAACAGCGATGTGCTGATCCAGTTGTCTGCTCAAACCAACAAACGCCTCACGAGGCTGTGGAGCTGGGCAGCAGCAGCAACAGCAGCACGAACAGCAGCAGCAGCAACAGCACCAAGAACAGCAGCAGCAGCAACAGCACCAAGAACAGCAGCAGCAGCAACAGCACCAAGAACAGCAGCAGCTCAACAGCAGCAGCATGTGGGCCATGGAGAAAGAGGCTTCTTGATCTCCGCAAGAGCTAGTGCTACTGCCTCCCCAGTGCTGCTGCTGCTGCTGCTGCTGCTGCTACTGCTGCTCGTGTTGTTGCTGCTGGTAGTATTGCTGCTGTTGGTGCTGCTGCCGGTGTTGTCGTCGCTGCTGCACTCTCATGTCAGTGAGTGCTGCTAGGCATCTCTGTCTGTCTGTAAATCGTGTCACTGCCATGCTATTGCTGCAGCTACTGCTGCTGGCGCTGCTGCAGCTGCTGCAGCCGTTGCCGCTGCAGGAGCAGCAGCTGGGGCCCGAGACGCGTCGCAGCGACTCTCCCTAGCAGGAGGGGTGGCGAGGGCAACTAAACAAAAATATAAGCAAATTTAATTTATACAAATTAGTAAATAAAAAATAATAGATAAACAGTAGAAAGAAACGGAGGCAGAGGAGAGAGAGGAGCAGCAGATCGCGCTGCATCAGCAGCAGCTGTGGCAGCGGCTGCTGCGGTGCGCCTGCATGCAGCAGCAGCAACAACACCGACTGCCCCATAGATTACCGTTTGCTGCAGCAGCAGCAGCGGCATCGCAACAATTGCTGCAGCGCATTTGCTGCAGCAGCAGACCTAATAACTCACCCCTTGTATAAGCAGCAATAACACTGCAGCAGCAACTGCTGCTCAGGCTGCTGCTGCTGCAGCAGCCGCAGCAGCAGCAGACACGGAAACGCGCTGCATGCGCGGAATAAAATGGAACCTGGAGCAGCAGAGTTGCTGCAGCAGCAGCTCCAGGGTCTATTAGAGCAGCAGCAAAGACTTCAACAGCAGCAACAGCAGCAGCAACAGCAGCATTCCCAGCAGCAGCAGCAGCAACACCCGCAACAGCAGCCGCAGCAGCATTTGTCCTGGCTTAACAGTGTCCTCCCCGAGCGAGACGCGGCGTCAGGGGCAGCAGCAGCCGCCGCAGCCGCCGCCGCAGCAGCAGCAGCCAAGGAGGAGGCAGCAGCAGCAGCGGGAGGGAACACAGCAGCAGGAGCATCCTCCATGTCAACAATTGCTTCTTCTGCTGCTGCTACTGCTGCTTCTGCTGCAACGGATTCAAGTGAGGCAGCAACTTGCAACAACTTGCTGCAACAGGAGGACACAATAAGTGATAAACAGCAGCAACAGCAGCAGCAGCAACAACAGCAGCAGCAGCAGCATACAAACGCATCTGTTGCTGCTCTTTTGGCATTAAGACGACAGCATCTGCAGCAATACCAGCTGCAGCAACTGCAACAGCAACGCATGCAGAGGTTGCAGCAGCATCAGCTGCAACTGCTGCAGCAGCAGGCAGCTGCTGCAGCACCAGCTGCAGCAGCAACAGCAGCAGACAGCCACGGCGACGCCCACGCAAATGCGGGGCCCGTTGCAGCAGCAACAGCAGAGAAGACCCTCCCTGCTGCAGGTGAGTTAGGGTTTAGGGTTTAGGGATTAGGGTTTAGGGTTTAGGGTTTAGGGTTTAGTGGCTGGGGTTCCGCGTAATCGTATTGAAGAGGACCACATGGATTTGCTGCTTTTGCTGCTGTTGCTGCTGCTGCAGCTGCCGTTGCTACTGCAGATGGATCTCCAGATCTGGCAACGAGGCTGCTAGAAGGCAGCGCAGCAGCAGGACATCTGCTGCTGCAGCAGCAGCAGCAGGAGCAGCAGCAGCAGCAGCATGCGCTCCGACCTGCAGCAGCCAGTGCTGCTGATGGAGGCGGAGTCCCGCCTGCAGCAGCAGGAGCAGCGCATCAGCTGCAGCAACTGCAGCAGTTGAAGCAACAGCAGCAGCAGCAGCTGCAGCAGCTGAAACAGCAGCAGCAGCAGCAAGCATCCCTGTTGAGCCTGCACCAGCAGGCAGCCGTCGCTGCAGCAGCAGCAGCGCAGCGACAGCAGCAGCAACAGCAGCAGCAACAGCAGTTTTCGCTGCATCTCAATCAAGAGACTGCAGCAGGAACGAACTCTGCAGCAGCAACAGCAGCAGTAGCAGCAGCAGCAGCAGATGCAAGAAATTTCCTTCTTGAACAGCCAAGCAGCAGAGCAGCAGTGCTGCTTGCTGCACTACAGAAGCAAACGCTGCAGCAGCAGCAGCAGCAGCAGCAGGACCTCTCCGCCCCACACGCAGCAGCATCACGCTCTGGTAGGCTTTCCCTACAATAGCAGCAGCAGCAGCAACAACTGCAGCAGCAACAACAAGTAGATGTTGCTGGAGAAGCTCCAGTGCATGCTTTTCTTGTGGTGCCTCTGCTACGTAGCTGCTGCTGTTGTTGCTGCTGCTGTTGCTGCTGGTGCTGCTGGTGCTGTGTACCATACAGTGCATGGTTAATGAGTTTCTTGCAGACGCGGGTGTATTCATTCTTTGCTGCTGCTGCTGCTGCTGTTGCTGTTGCTACTGTTGCTGCAGCTGCACTGTACTTGAACGCCTTACTGCCGCAGCAAGGAGCAGCAAATCGGCAGCAACAGGAGCAGCGTGCTGCTCGGTTGTTGCAGATGCAGCAGCAGGCTGTAGCAGCTGCTGCAGTTGCTTCTTCTTACAAGCTGCAGCAACTGCAGCAGCTGCAATTGTTGCAGCAACTGCAGCAGAAACAGCAGCAGCTTCAGCAGCAGCATGCTAGCGAGTCCCCTGGTTCTGCTGCTACTTCTCCTGCAGCAGCAAGAGCTGCTCCTTCCTCTGATGTAGGAGGAGGTGCACCAGCAGCAAGTAGTGCGCCTGTGTCCGTTGCAGCAGCAGCAGCTGCAGCAGCAGCAGCTCATGCAACGCAGCAGGAGCAGCAGCAACAAGGAGCACCCGTTGCAGCTGTGGATAACTGGGTACAGGTATGCAGCAGCAGCAGCAGCAGCAGCAGCAGCAGTATGAAGAGCACCTGAGAGTACCTAGAGCAGCAGCAGCAGCAGCAGCAGCACATATTGATACTACATTTATGTTGTCTACGTATTATTATGGTGGTTATCCCTAGTAGCATTTCTGCTGTTTCTGCTGTTGCTGCTGTTGCTGCTTCTGCAGCAGCAGCAGCAGCAGCTGCTGCTGCTGCATGCATGCATGCAGAAAAAACTGTGGGGTGTGGGGGTGTTGTATATGCAGTGTGAGGCATGCAAGAAATGGAGACGACTCCCCGTGGGGATCGATCCCGACTCGCTCCCCGAGACGTGGCTGTGCTCTATGATGTATTGGGATATAAATAGCAGCAGCTGTGCAGCACCAGAGGAGGACTATAGGGATGATCAGCAGCAGCAGCAACAGCAACAGCAACAACAGCAACAGCAGCAACAGCAGCAACAGCAGCAACAGCAGCAACAAACCCCACTTCAACAGCATACACACTTGCAACATCATGCACAAATCCAACAACAAATACAACAACAGCAACAGCAGCAGCAGCAGCAGCAACAGCTTCTGCTGCTGCAGCAAACACCAGGGTCACGGATTGAGACGAGGGAGTATGATGATCAAGATGGCGACTTTGTGCAGCAGCAGCAGCAAGATCAGCAACAGCAACAGCAACTTGCAGCAGCTGCAGCAGCAGCAACTGGTATGACCAAAAGACGAACGAGGAGCTCATTTCTTGCTGCAACAGCTGCTGCAGCAGCAACAGGTGTGACATGAATAATGCTTCTTGCTGCTGCTGCTGCTGCTGCTGCACTGGCTGCTGGCAGTTGCTGTTGTTGTTGCTGCTGTCCGGGGGTTCATCACATTGTTTTGTTGCTGCTGTTGCTGCAGGCGCGGACTATAGTGTGTCTCCTGGCTGCTGCCCTACTGCTGCTGCACTTCCTCCTTCCTTTCAGCAGCTGCCGCCGCACTTGCAGCAGCAGCAGCTGCAGCTGTTGCAGCGGCAGCAGCTCAGTGCAGCACAACGAGCAGCAGCAGCAGATGGCCGCCATCTTGGTGCAGCTTTGGACGGGACACTTGGGCAACATCAGCAGCAGCCTGGAGCCGCAGCAGCAGCAGCTGCAGCAGCAGAGCTAGCAGCAGCAACTATGGCTCCTGGAGCCTCAGAATTGGTACGCTTGAAAGCAGCAACAACAGCAGCAACAGCAACAGCAACAGCAGCAGCAGCAGCAAATAGCAACAGTAGTAGCAGCATTTATTTGTTCAATTTAAGCCTGTTTTAGGTATTTCATGCTTTATTTGCTGTTGTTGCTGCTGCTTGTGCTGCTGCTGCTGCTGCTGCTGCAGGCTGTGACGCTGCTTCGGCCGCCTGTGCCGAGTAGCCGATTTCATCCTGTTGCGGATAGACTCCTGATCTCCTGTCCTGACGGTAAACCCTAAACCCTAAACCCTAAACCCTAGATCCCTTGAGGGTAAGGAGATTTAGCTCTTGCTATTGTTGGTATCATATTTTGAATACCTGCCTTTGCTGCTGTTGCTGCTGCTATTGCTGCTGCTGCTGCTGCTGCAGGTGCTACGACGACAGGTTGTGCTGTATCGATGCCTAGTGGGGTCCTCCACTTGCGGCTGCTCGATGCTGCACCTGCCCCTTCAAGTGCAAGACGTGCTGCAGTAAGCAGCAGCAGCGGGGCAACAGCAGGAGACGACGCAGCAGGAGGAGGAGGAGCAGGTGGTTGCGGTGTGGGTAGCAACAGCAGCTACTATGAGATGGATGTGCAGCAGCAAACATCTCAAGATGGTTTGGGTGTTGGCGGAAAGCAGCAGACACGCCAATCAGCTGCTGCTGCTGCTGCTGCAGTTGCAGCATCAGCAGGATCAGCAAGCACAGATGCATGCATGCATGTAGATTTTGCCTATGCAACAAGATGGCCTGGTGTAGAGACACTTAGTGCAGCAGCAGAAGAAGATGATTGGCCTTGTGAGCCTGTCTCCTGCAGCAGCTCAGATGAGGAAACAGAGGTACCTGCAGCAGCAGCAGCAGAATCAGCAACAACAGCAGCAACAACAGCAGCAGGAGAAGAAGAACGAGGGGGAAGAAGAGCAGCAGGAGGAGCGGGAGGGGAAGACGGTGCAACAGCATCAGCAGCAACAGCAGAAGAGAAAGACTCTGCTAGTGATTCTACTCCTGCTGCTGCTCCTGCTGCTTCTACAGCAGCAGCAGCAGAATGTCCTAACAGATGTCTCGTTGTACCGAAAGACCCCAACAGCCCAGCAGCATTCTCTGTTGCTCCTGCTGCGCTGCAGCCACAGGAGCTGCAGCAGATTGCTGCTTCTGTGACGCAGCAGCTGCAGGAGTGCTGCAGCATATTAAAGGGACAGATCCCTTATAAAGTATTAAGGACATTCAGGCCGCTGCAGCAGCCGCAGAACGGGGGCAGGAACAGCCAGGAGCAGCAGCAACGGCTGCAGCAACACCTTATGGAAGAGCAGCAACTGCAGCTGCAGCAGCAGCTGCAGCAGCAAAAACGCATTCTTGTAACAGCGTCAACTCCTGTACACCACGTCCTTGATATAAGAGAACTGCTAGGGGCTGTCTGCCTTGCAGACCCGACAGTGCAGCAGCAGCAGCAGCAAGAGCAGCAACAACAGCAACAACAGCAGCAAGTGCTGCAGCAGCAGGAAGATGAAGAGGAGCAGCCGCAACAGCACAACATTCGCAAGTCTGCTGCTGTAGATGATGTCGCACCTAGCAGCAAGCGCATGCGGAGAGCAGCACCTGCTGCTGCTGCTGTTGCTGCTGCTGCTGCTGCTTGTATGGCGGATGCGGTGAAAGGTAGTGCTGCGGAGGGGAGTGCTGCTGCAGAAGCCGCTGCGGCAGGTCTTGCTGCTGTACAGGTTGCTGCTGCTGCTGCAGATAGCTTTGCTGCAGCAGCAGCAGCAGCAACCTGTGCTGCAGCAGATGAGCTGACAGCTGCTGCCAAGCGAGAAGGACCAGAGGAGGTCCCCCCTGTAGAAACAACAACCGACGCAGCACCAGTAACACCACCACCAACAGATTTACCTCCATTTGCTGCTGTGGACGCCAGAAGCAGCAGCAGCAGCAGCAGCAGCAGCAGCAGCAGAGACGGGATGAAGGCCTCTGAGGAGGACGCCATGTGGGGCAGCAAGATAGGAGCGTCAGAACAGCTGCAGCAGCAGCAGCAGCGACAGCAACAACAGGAAGGAACAAGGCGGCAGGATGCTGTTGCTGCCGTTGCTGTCAAAGCAGCAGCGACAGCACCCCAAGAGATGGATACTGGTGCTGCTGCTGCAACGACAACAGCAGCAGATGCTACTGCAGCAAATGCAACAGATGCTGCTCTGCAGGAGGTGTCTTTGCCTTCAGCTTTGGAGAAGCCACAGCGGGAAGCAGAGCCAGCAGCAGCAGCAGCAGCAAGAACAACAACAGCAACTGTGCCGATCGGGGACTCAGCAGCAGTAACGCCAGCTGCTGCTGCGGCAACAGCAAAGGTTGCTTCAGCAGCGGCCGCTGCTGCTGAAGCAACAGTCGCCGCAGCATCAGCTGGTGCAGTAGCAGCTCCTGAAGCAGCAGCAGCAGAAGCAGCAACAGCAGCTGAATCAATAACAGCAGCTGAAGCAGCAGCAACAGCGGAACTAACGGCAGCAGCTGCAACTAAAACAGAAGCAGCAGCAGCGACCGAAGCAACAGCAGCCACAGCTGCAGCAGCAGATGGAGTTACAGCAGCACCTGAGGCATCATCAGCCACAGCAACAGCAGGTGCGAAAGCAGCAGCAGCTGCGGTAGAAGCAGCAACAGCAGCTGGAGCAGCAGCAGCTAAATTAGCTGCAGCTGAGGCAACAAAAGCTCCACCAGAAGCAGCAGAAGCAACAACAGCACCTGTAGCAGCAGCAGCAGCACTTGAAGCAGCAGCAACAGGAGCGGCAGCAGCTGAAGCAGCAGCAACAGTCAAACCAGATGCATCAAAGCAGGCATTATATGATGGAGCAGCAGCAGCAGCAGACGCTGCTACACGCACTGCAGCTGCGACAGAAGCAGCTACATCAGCAGCAGCTGCTGCTGATGCTGCCCTAGCAGAAGCTGCTGCTGCACGAGAACCAGCAGCTGCTGCGATACCGACGAGAGTTGCACAGGCAGCAGCACCAAAAGGACAGAAAACAACAGCAGCTGATTCTGCACCTGCTGCGCGGCGCAGCAGCGACGGGCTGAAGGATGCTGAAGGTGCAGCAGCAGGAGCAAGAGCAGCAGCAGCAGCAGCAGAGGGAGTGGTTGCTGCTGCAGCAAAAACAGCAAAGGCTGCTGCAACGGGTACCTCAGGGCAAGAAGGTGGGAAGCGTAGAGAGAAGAAAGCATCATCAGCAGCAGAAGGAGCAGCAGCAACTGTTGTAGAACCAGTAGTAACAGCAGCAGCAGCACCAACAGCAGCAGCAGCAGCAGCACCAGCAGCAGCAGAGGAAGAAGAAGAAGATGATGATGACGGCCAAGACCCTTGGGCCCCTGTGCTGTCTCCTGTAGAGGATGAGATACCCATCAGCAAACGAGGCAGCTGTAAGACTACACTTAGTGACTGCAGCAGCAGCAGCAGCAACTGGAGGGGTGATCTGCACAGGAGGTACACTAGCAGCACCGCAACAGACTCGCACCGGATCAGCAGCAGCAGCAGCAGCAGCTCCCGCAGCAATAGAGAGGGCATGCGTTCCTTTCCTGTGGGGCATATTGACTCATTAGAGATGAGCAGCAGCACTAGCAGCAGCAGCAGAGATGGCCGCAGCAGCATTGGCAGCAGTGTAAGGATAGATAGAAAGTTGGCAGGCAGCAGCAGCAGCAGCAAGGGCGGGTTTTGCTTATCTAGAGCCTCCTCATTCGAAGACAGTGCAGCAGCAGCAGCAGCAGCAGCAGCAGATATGGCGGACAATCGGGATCCTTGGCTCCCTATATCTGAGTCAGCAACAGGAGTCAACAGACACAGCAGCAGCAGCAGCAGCCGCAGAGACATGGGAGGTGTGGGCAGCAGCGGGACTCCCCATTCTCCTCGTGGTTTCCTATCGCAGCAGCAGCAAGAGCAGCAGGACCAGCAGCAGCAGGAATATGCTCGCAGCAGACGCAGCAGCTTCAGCAGCACAGAAGGACGGAGAGATTCTGCTGCATGCAGACAGTCTCCTCGCAGCCGATATCCTCGCCCTCCCCGTAGGCCTCAGGAGCAGCAGGAGCAGCAGCAGCAGCAGCATCATGAACAGGACCATCATCAGCAGCAACACCACCACCCTCACCATCAGCAGCAGCAGCAGCACCACTATCAGCATCAGCAGCAGCAGCCGCGGCGTTTAGGTATGATTTCTTCTATTACAAGTGGAGGTCGATCTTCCCCTTCCTCCTCTTCCTCTTCCTCCCCTTCTGCCTCTTCCTCCTCTTCTTCGTCTTCCTCCTCGTCTCCCTCTTCCTCTTCTTCCTCTTCATCCTCCTCTTCCTCTTCTTCCTCCTCCTCCTCCGTATTGCGTGTAGAGAGGAGACAGGGACACATGTGGGGTCTACCCTTACGACCAACCCCACATATGCACCACCTTCCTGCTGCAGATAATTGTTGGAGACGAAACGATCCCATCGATCCCAACAACCCCCCACCTTATAATGATTCTCCTCCTTGGGGTCAAGGGGGAGGGCCCCCAATACCTTCTCGTATGAGAGATTTACAGGAATATAGACCACTCAGAGGGGGCCCACATGGCGGCCCTCATGGACCCCATGGACCAGGGGGTGGCCCCCATGGGGGGCCCCATGGTGGACCCCATGGGGTCCCCCATGGGGGACCCCATGGACCGCATGGACCACATGGACCGCATGGTCCACACGGACCAGGAGGGGGGCCCCATGGTGGGCCTCATGGGCCCCATGGACCAGGTGGGGGGCCACATGGGCCTCATGGACCCCATGGACCCGGAGGGGGGCCGCATGGGGGGCCGCATGGGGGACCCCATGGAGGGCCCCATGGGCTGCCTCCTCTTCATGGATGTCATTCTGGCAACTGGGATATGATGCGGTCCTCAGCGCATGCGGCAGCAGATAGAGATAGAAGAATGGGTGGTGGGGGCCCGGGGGGCCCCGGAGGCCCTGGCGGCCCAGGGGGCCCTGGTGGGGGGCCCCCGTGGGATGAAGGATTTATGATGAGGGGAGGAAGAAGACCCACCTCGCCTCCGCGGTACAGACACCAGAGGCCCCACCCCTGGTAGAGTAGCAGCAGCAACAGTAGCAGTAGCAGCAGTAGCAGCAGCAGCTGCAGCAGCTGCAGCAGCAGGCAGCTGCTCCATTCACAACTATTGAAAGAAAACCGAACGGTTAATTAATTCCGACTTTTCCATTCATAAAGATTGGCCTCCTCGACTCTTGCTGTTGCTGCTTTTGCTGTTGCTGCCGTTGCCGTTGCTGTTGCTGCTGCTGTTGCTGCTGCTGCTCCTGGTGGCTTTATACACTCGGCAATGCGCGGATTGGAACCGAGCTATCCACCCGTTGGCACAACGTAGCTGCAGGAGTAGCAGCAGCAGTAGCTGCAGTATTAGTAGCTGCAGTAGCTGCAGGAGTAACAATAGTAGGAACTGCAGTATTAGTACTAGGAGCAGACGTAGGAGCAGGAGCAACACCTCCTAGGGTTTAAGTTTAATATCTAGGGTTTTCGTCAATGGCCTAAGTTTCGTGACTAGGGTTTAGGGTTTGGTGGGTGCTCGTGCTTGTGGTGGCGGGGACTTGTAGAGGGTCTGTATGACATTTGTTCATCAACAAACCCTAAACCCTAAACACTAAGATCACATATTCATAGAAGGAGTGTGTATTCCTAAAGCCTAAACCCTCGCCAGCAACAAATGCCTTCGGCTCAAGGCGTCGGGACGCTGGGGGCCCAAACACTTAACCCTAGAAAGTAAACCGTAAACTCTGAACCCTAAACCCTAAAAATTAAGCCATAAACCCCAAAAGGGTTGCATCTATTTATCCATTTATATAATTATCTAAAGAGTTAGGGAATGTGTGAACGCCTGATTCTCCTGGACTCTAGCCATTAGGTTTGTGCTGGGGCTGAGGGGGGCCCCCAGGGACCCTCTTAAGGAAATCTTTGTATTTTTTATTTGTCTTCCTTAAATAGAAAAAGGGGGTTCAGTTTGGTGTTTAATATGCAGGATTTATTGTTTAACCCTTGGCTACATATTCTAGGGTTTGGGGTTTAGGGTTTAGTGTTTGGGGCTTCGATCCTGCGGTAAAGTCCGCTACTTCCTATAGACCCCAAGACCTCATCAGCCCATATATACAGCAGCCGTTGCAATAAAGAAATCAGCAACCGCAGCATAAGCAACAGCAGCATCAACTGCAACGGGAGCAGCAGCAGCGGCTGCTGCTGCTGCTGGGATGGAGGGTTGTTAAAACAGCTGTAGCTGGCGGTTCCATCAGTTGCTGCGGCTGCTACAGAGGCAGCAGCAACTTGTGCTGCTGCATCTGTAGACGCCGCTGTTGCAGTTGTTGTTGCAGTTCCTTCTGCAGATCCTGCTGCTGCATTTGCTGCTGCTACGACGACGCGATGGCATCACCGGGCATTAAGCGATGTGACCCTCCCGCTGCAGCTGCAGCTGCAGGAGCAGCATCAGCAAGAATTGAGTTGGAGTGTACAGACAGGTGTGTTTGTTCAAGTCATTTATTTGATGTTTGCTTCCATCCTACAAACCCGAAATTAGTTGCTGCTGCAGCATTTAATGGGACTGTTGAGCTGCATGAAATACCTGAGAAGGAAGTGCTGCAGCAGCACCTGCAGCAGCAACAGCAGAAGCGAGACATGGAGAAAGAGGTCAAAAGGCAGCAGCGACGCAAACTACGCAAGCAGCAAAAGGAGGAGGAGGAGCAGCAACGGGATGCCGATGATGGAAGCACAAGCAGCAGCAGCAGCAGCAGCGATTCTTCAGATGAAGAAGCCCCCGAGCGTTTCTTAGAAGCAGATTTAGAGTGTTTACCCACACGAATCAAGACCCTAAAACATCACAAAAAATCATGCAGGGCTGTAAACTTCTGGAGGGGAGGAGAAGGTAATACCCCCAAACCATAAACCCTAAACCATAAATTGCAGTTTCAGCAGGTCAAATTTTCTTGACGGGTTCAAATTTTTCTGCTCATTTAAAGCTCAAACGTTTAACGTGTAGGGTTTAGGGTTTAGGGTTTCTTTGTTTACAGCGGTTTTAACAGCGTCAGCTGATGGCCGATGCTGCATCGTAGATGTGGATTCTGGGAAGTGGACTTGGCGATCTCTCCACAGCAAGTAAGGGTTTAGGGTTTAGGGTTTCGGGTTTGTTCGTTGTTGATTCCCTGCTGCCGGCTTCGTTTGCGCTTTGCAATTTAGGTTTTTTCAGCTGGTTTTTAAGATTTAGGGTTTAGGGTTTAGGGTTTGCGTTGCAGGTCGGGTTTTGAAACGATTACCTCGATTTGTAGAAACACATTTGCTGCAGCAGACGAAAATGGAAAAATTTCTTTGTGGGACGAACGGCAGAAAATGCCGACAAAGATATTTCCCCCCGAAATGCCAGGAGTATCCTGTAAGCGACGGTCTAGGTTCTATCGAAGGTTTAGGGTTTAGAATTTGGGGTTTAGGCTTCGGGCTTATACAGCTATGGTGTTACTATAACTCTTGTGTCGATGCGCGTGGTGGTTCTTGTGCTGCTCCCACTGCTAAGAAATTCTTCATGTAAAGTTTAGGGATTAGGGTTTTGGCTTTGTGGTTTAGGCATGTGCCACTCTTCAAGTCTGCTGCTGACAACGGGGTGTGGCTATTTGACGGTTTTCGATCTAAAAAAAGGAAAATTGAGGGCGCGAAGCGATGAGCTCGAAGCGGACTTCACCAGTGTCGTTAGAGCTAAAGTAATTCCTGTGCCGTATACCCGAAACCGTAGAACTTAAGCCTTTAAACTTACTGGACTAGCAAGGCCTTTGTCGTGGCGTCAGCGTCTAGGGTTAAGGGTCTAATGTTTAGGGTTTGCGCTCATTCAGGAAGGCTCGAAGGTTTGCTGCGGTTGCGAGGAGGGGGATATCTGCATGTTTAGTTGGGGAGATTTTGGAGACTTTAGTGACAGATTTACAGATATTCGTACGGGAGTTAATTCCCTGGTGAGCTTCTGGGGTTTAGGGTTTAGGGTTTGGGTTGCAGGCAGCTGCATGTGTGAAGATTAACACATTGGAGGAGCGTCTTAAGCAACAGCGGCAGCGGGAACATCGGCAGCAGGGGAGGGTTTAGTGTAGTACAGACTGAGGGTTTAGGGTTTAGAGTCCGACAGATTGCGGGCTTAGGGTTAGGTGTTTTGTGGAGCAGGTAAAGTTTGACGAAGATACTCTTATCGCGGGTTGTGGCGACGGATGTATTCGCGTAGTGCAACTTCATCCCAACAGACTTGCAGGTGCGGATTAGGGTTTAGGGTTTGAGGTTCAGTTTGGGTGGCGATATTTGGGGTCATGTGTTATATGTTCTCTAGGGTTTAAGCTTCACCTTTTAGTGTTTAATGTATCTGTATTAAGGTCTAGTGTTTAGTGTTTGGCGTTTAGTGTCTACGGTTTAGTGTATAGGGTTTGTCATGCAGGGATCCTTGGGGGGCACGGTCGGCGCGACGGGCCTGTTGAGCGACTGGCACTAAATGCTGACCAAACTCTGCTAGGTTGGTGCTTAGGGTCTAGAGGGTAGCCTAAGGGTTTTGCAGCTGGTGTCGTCTTTTGGCATGCGTCCTGGGGAAACTAGGGTTTAGGGCTTATGGTTGAGAGTGCGCTGCAGCCTCAATTGCCCACGACAATCGCATTCGTCTCCATGAGGCGCAGAAGGCGGTGCGAATGAAGACCAAAGTTGTCCGCCGGCTTAAGAAAGTAAACCCAAAACCTTAAACCCTAAGCCCTCCACCAGACGGCTAAACAGAAAGCCCCAAACCCTAAACTCTCAGCGCTTGTTTCTGCTGCGGGTTTTGCATTCTTTTGCAGTCGCAGCAACCTCAACATGACATGCGCGCGGGAAAAGACTTTTACGACGACCTGTAAACCCTTATTTAGGGTTTAGGGTTTGGCGTCGCCGTCAGCTTTCTTCCCTCGCTACCTGCACACTGCATACATAACTTGGCAGCAAACCCTCCAGCTAGCTAGCTAGCTAGTTAGCTAGCTAGCTATGTGCCCACTTGGAGCTCCAGCTAATTACCGTCTCAGCTAGACACTGGTTTAGCAAGCTAGCTTCTTAGCTAGCCACCCATCTCTCTATGGCTAGCGACTAGCTACCTGCCTAGCTATATGGCTAGCTAGCAGACAATATAGTGAGTGGTTTTGTTTGGCTTGTAAAGCCCGATAATAAATTTGAAGTCAAAATGAATGTCATCTTCCCCCCTATGCTTTTTTTGTTGTTGCTGCTGCTGTTGTTGCTGCTGCTGTTGCTGCTGCTGCCGCACTGCAGCAGCATTTGCCCCACACCGGCGTCATTTTTGCATAGGGGAGATATGCTATTTATTTGCATAAATAATATAAACGTAAACGTAAATATAAATAACAAATATCAATAATAAATAATAAATATAAATATAAATTTATTTTTATATTTATATTTATTGTTTACTCTTTGGCTTGCGATTGCACTGCCCTTTAAAACACACATATCAGTCAAAGGAGAAACCTGCTGCTGCTGCTGCTTCTGCTGCTGGTGTCTCTCCTCCTGCTGCTGTTGCTGTTGCTACTGGTCTTGCACCTGTTGCTGTTGCTGTTGCTGTTGCTGCTTATGCTGCTGCATCAGCGGCTACCCCGTTGTTCTTCTTCTACTGAGTGCCTCCTAGGGAGCCCTTTGGCTCTTACGATATCTCTGCCGTCGTTGCAGCCAGACACCTTTCGTAAGGAGACTGCAGCAGCAGCGCAGCAGCAGCAAAAGCAGAGCAGCAACAGGGAAAGCACAGTGACAGTTGGAACGAATGCACAGCATAGAGAAGAGTTTGAACAGCAGCAATCCTCATCAACAGAAAAAGCAGCAGCAACAGCAGCAATAGCAGTAAACGCAGCAACAGAACCAGCAACATCAATAGAAACAGAAACAGCAGCAGCGGCAAAAGACGCAACAACAAAGGCAGCAGTAGCAGCAGGAACAGCAACAGCAGCAACAGCAGCAGCAGCGGGAGGAGGAACGTACGTATATCAGCAGAAGTGGGGTTATAAGGGTATCCAGGAACAGTGAGTATCTCTGCACCATTGGGGTGTCTTGACAGCTGCATATGTAATTGTTTAATACTGCATGAAGTTTTTTCTATATTTCCTTTTTTATATTTTCCTTCTTTTTTTCCTTTTTGTCTGTTTAGTGCCTCCGCTACCTCAAGGAAAGGGGGCTCGAAACAAGCCTCACGGATACGTTCCCATGTGCACAAGCTCCTGCAGCAGCAGCAGCACAAGCAACAGTACCAGAAGTAGTAGTAGTAGTAGCAGAGATGGGGACAGGAAAGGGATGTACAGGGGGGCACAGATACAGAAAGCAGCAGAATATACACCGGCTGCTGGACGAGCAGCAGCAGCAACAACACCAACAGCAGCAGCAACGACAAGACCAGCAACGGCACACGAAAACAGCAGCATCAGCAACAATAACGACAAACTAAAAAAGCAAACAACGAACAAAACAAACAAAAAAAAACACACAAACAGACACACACACACACACACACACACACACACACAGCAGCAGCAGCAGCAGCAACAGCAGCAGCAGGAGCAGGAGTTGGTTGCTTACTGTGTCCATGGGTTAGTTTGTGCAAGGAAGTGTCTCCATGTTTGTTTGAAGAGTGTCTCCTTTGCTGCAGTCCATGGTAATTTGCTGCGTTGTTTAGCAGCAAATAAAGTATTAAAAGGAGACATTTTATGTTTATAATGATTATGTTTAATAACAAGTGTCTCCTTTAATGCAGCAAGACGTAGAGAAGATAAAAATTGCTGTCTTTTTTTTATTGATTCATGGGATACAATTGTATCCTGTGGCTTAATTATAAATTCTGCTGCTGTAGACGAACTAAATATAAATCCTGTTGTGCCTGCCTTTAATGCACATGTTGCTGCTACATCTAATGGATATGTTGCTGCTGCTGGTAAAAATAAACCATCACCATCTGATGCGCATGCTGTACTGACACCTTCCTGCTGCTGCGGCTCTTCCTGCTGTTGCTGCTGTTGTTGGTGTTGCTGCTGCTGCGCTGAAGAAGAAGAAGAAGGAGGATGCTCCGTTACCACAGCGCTATCCCAGTCTATCTGCGAGCAAAGACAGCAGTAGCACATAGATGCCATCAGCAACAGCAGCAGCAACAACAGCCACAGCAACAGCAACAGCACCAACAGCAAGGGCAGCAGCAGGAAGCTGACGTTGATGGAAACATGACGCGTCTTAATTGCTGGGTTGTCTCTTTCTGATACAACTTTCCATGTCCCCTTTAGACTCCACTCTGTACACCACAAAATACACCACCAAACCCTAAACCCTAAACCCTAAACCCTAAACCCTTGGCGAACGGCTATCCATTATTCTCCCCCCAAAGTCTACTACGTGCTCTTTCCCGCAAGACAGATAGAAGTCCCCCTCAATATAGCTAGCTCCCTGTCTAGCTGTATCCAGCTGTGTGCTTAGCTAGCTACAGCTAGATATTTGGGTAGCAAGACGTCCAGCTATCTGTCCGTCTGTTTGTCCGTCTGCTTGGCTAGCTAGCTATCTGTGCATCTAGCTAACAAGCTACCCAGCCAGTTTGCTAGCTACCCAGCTAGCTAGCTAGCTAGCTTCCTAGCTCTGTGTGCGTCTTACCTCTACGTAGGGCTTCTGGGGGACATCCTGTTTTGGAGTCGAACTCTTTGCGGTGTATAGACACCGTAGGAGGGTTGACATGAAAGGTACGAACCTCCACAACGTGTTGCTGCTGCTGCGGTAACCATTGGCATGTTTCATATGTTGCTGTTTTTCCTGCTGCTACTGCTGCTGCTGCTGGGGATGAAGCAACAGCGGGGTTTAAAGAACTGTCCGCGTCGCTATAAATACTGCCAGCGGCTACACCCTCGAATGCAGGGGACTCCGGTAAAGTCTACACACGCAAACAATAAGCCTTAAACCCTAAACCCTAAACCCTCATGCTCCACCACCATGCCGATAAAACAATAAACCTTATAAAACCCTAATCCCTGACGTCTGCTGCTTAAGTACCCCTCAAATGCCCCAAAAACTAAACCCTGCAGCCTAGACCACTTTCTAGTCTGACGCTGTATTATTTAGGGTTTAGGGTTTAATTTAGGGTTTAGGGTTATAGGCGTTTTACCTGCCAAGTCCCACATAACATAGGAAGAGGTCCTGCTTCTCCATATTCAGGTAGAGACCCTGTTGTTTCTTCTTTTAAATGTGTTTTTAATTCTTTTAAACTTTTCTGCATTCTCCCCTCTAATGCTTCTAGATGAGGAGGTAAAGGATGCCCTACAGATGTAACATGTTTAGCTCGTGATGCTCCTCTTTCTGCTTCTCCTGCTGCAGGCGCTGCTGCTGCTGCTGCTGCTGCTGCTGCTGCAGGTGCTGCTTCTGCTGATGCAGGTGATGATTCTGCTGATGCAGGTGCTGCTTCGGGAGTTGCAGCAGGAGCCTCGGTTTCGCGATGCGAAAATCGGGCTTCTTCTTCTTCAGCAGCAGCAGCTGCTGCTGCGTCTGGTGAGTTTGTTGCAGGGTCTGCTGCATCCGGTTGCTGCTGCGCAAAGGAAGGGTAAAAAAAGGGGGCATGACCTGCTGCTGCGTTAACCTTGTTCTGCTGCAGCACCATGGGCAGCCTTTGCTGCAGCACGTGCTGCTTCTGCTGCAGCAAGGACACTCCCATGTCTGCCTCCACTGTAGGAATTTCAAAGTGAGAAAATCCCCGCGAAGCACGCTGGCCTACACACACATCCAAACCCTAAACCCTAAACCCTAAACCCTAAACCCTAAAATATACAACATAAGCAATTCCAGTTGTATCTCACACTCGGAACAATAAACCGGTACAGATTAACCTGGGCTTGCCTTTGCTGAGCTGTAGATCTAGGGTTTAGGGTTTAGGGTTTTCGGATCTACCCATACCTGTCAGGTGCACCGATACAATGGGGGATGGCAGCAGCATCGCTGCTGCTGCTGCTGCTGCCGCAGCAGCAGCAGCAACAGACTGAACCCCCCAAACCATCTGAAAGCCACAGAAAAAAGTAAACAGAGATTGGCTTTCAGCTGCGCCTTCCTCAGAGTTGGGATTTAGGGATTAGGGTTTAGGGTTTAGTACTCACGACTTTCCAAACCCTTCAATATATTCTGCTCTTTCAGATACAAGAAGGTAGCAATAAAACGTCTTGCTGCTGCTGCTCTTGTTGCTGCTGCCTCCGCTGCTGCTGCTGAAGTTGCTGCTGCAGCGCGATCCGCATATAGGGGAATGGGCTACGGCCTGGGCTTGGGAAGACTCCTCGACCGATCCAACATAAGGGTTTAGGGTTTAGAGTTTGGGGACTGTGGTTTAGGGTTTAGGCTCAGCTGGACCATCCGCTGGCTTCCTCAGCATCTGCAGGTGTCTAGGCGTTGCCGTGGGAACTCTAGGGTTTAGGGTTTAGGGCTTAGAGTTTATGGTTTAATGATGCTTTGAAGAAGGAAACTAAAGAAAGGAGACGGACAGTCGAAGAGAGACACAAGGTAGAGACGGTCTCCTCGCCTCTGGGCTCCAACGGTCTACACAGCGGCTGCTGCTGCTGCTGCTGCTGGTGCCGCTACTGGTAACCTAAGATTGACGAGAAAACAATAGTCTAGTTAGAGCTTCTTATAGGATTTCAACACACAGTCCGCAGCAGCAGCGCCAGAAGCAACGGCAGCAGCAGCAACGGCAGCCTCAACAGCAGCAGCTCACCGGCAGCAGCAGCAGCAGCAAGACTTCGGCGGCGCCGCGCAGACAAGCAGCAGCAGCAGCAGCGGGGGCGCTAGTGCCAGCTGCTGCTGCACTAAAGATTACCTTATATTATTTTAAATACTCTTTAATTATATTAATTACAACTATGAAATAAATGGCAGGTTGTCAGTGCGTGGCATAATCTCAACAGCGACGACACAGCAGCAGCAGCAGCAGCAGACGCTTAACAGCAGCTTAGCAGCAGCAGCAACAGCAGCAGCATCGGTCTTCTAAGAGGAGAGTTGTCGTTCTACAGCATGCGCTTAGCCTTTCCTAGTGTCTGGGCAGCAATTGGTTAAACCCTCTGCTCTCCTTGTAGCAAGCCCCCAAACCCTTAAGCCTAAACCCTATACCACGGAGGACGCCGGTGGTCTTTACATTCTGGTCATTCCCAACCAAAGCTGCAGCGGCAGCTGTAGGCTGCTGCCGCACTACAGCAGCAGCTGCTGCTGTAGCATTTGAGTGGTTGGCGGTCGCCATCGTTGCTGCTGCTGCTGCTGCGGCTGCGGTAGCTGCTGCTGCATCTCCTGCTGCAGCAGCTGCTGCCATCTCTGTAGGCGCATGCACACCTCATGACGGAAACCACCGCAGTCCTCGCCTCCACCAGAAGAAGCAGAACTTTCTCTCTTCCCCCCGGTTGGCCTTCGCTAGACCTTAAACCCTAAAGTGTGGGTAGACCGTATCGGCAAGGCGCCTAAGTAAGAGACGCCTGCGGACAGGGTAACGGCACCCGTAGCAGCAATAGCAGCAAGGGCAGCAGTAGCAGAAGCAGCGGATATAAATCACATCAATCAGAGCAGCAGTAGCAGCAGAAGCAGCAGCCGCGTCATCAGAAGCATCCGTAAACAACAATGACTGCAGCAGCAGCAGCAGCAGCAGCAGCAACTGGGCGCTCCCTCTTCTTTCCTGGCATCGTCCCTCCTCTGCAGCGTCGTCTGCTGCAGCTGCCTCTGCCAGAAAGAGCAAAGAATTTTATCGGTAAACCCTAAACACCAAACCCCAATTCGTAGACCCTCGATCGTTCAGGTTGCTGTACTTGCTACTGCCTAGCAAAATGTGCCACCCACAGCAGCAGGTCTAGCAGCAACAACATCAGCAGCAGCACCAACGGCAGCAACAGCAGCAGAAGGATTGTGATTTGTGCTGCATGCAGGTCATCCTGCTGGTCCTTTTACAATTCATTTTTGGGCTCCAACATTTAAATGGGGAATTTCGATTGCAAATATTATCGATATGATAGATAAAGATGTGTCAGGTGTATCCCCAGCTCAACAAACAGGTGCGCTGCTGCTGCTGCTGCTGCTGTTGCTGCTGTTTATGCTGCTTGTGCCGGTGTTGTTGGTGTTGGTTGTGGTGGTGGTGCTGCTGCTGGTGCTGATGCCGCTGGTGATCCTGTCGCTGTTTCTGCGCTTGGTCCTGCTGGTGCTGTTGCTGCTGTTGCTGTTCTGTACGGCTTACTGTGGCCTGTTGCCGTGTGTTTGCTGCTGCAGCGGTAGCAGCAACTGGGATTATATGGTCAAGATATAGTATGGTTATTACCCCCAAGAACTGGAACCTCTTCAGTGGTAAACCCTAAACCCTAAACCCTACACCCTCAACCAATAGGGATGCGAATGCGTACACCACAAATCCCCACATGACTCCTACGGCATCTAACCCTAAACCACAAACCCTAAACACCAGACATGACTAACCAAACATTCAGAGCAATAAAAGGTGCTGCACACAGCGCTCGAAGACAGCAAGAGTTCCTCAGCTGTTAAGGGGCCTCAAAGTATGTTAGGCCTTAAGGCTTAGTGTTTACTGAGGTGTATTTTATTTGCAGTGAATGTGGCGATGGCACTGACCGGCTGCGTACAGCTTGCACGCATTGCCCTTAAGAACTTCCAAAACAGCAGCAGCAGCGGGAGCAACAGCAGCAGCGCAACTGCACCGGCTTAAGGCTGATGCTTCCGTGTTGCTGGGCCAGCAGCAGCACAAACGGCATCACAAGGTGGCAGGTGCTGCAGCAGAAGCAATGGCAGCAACACAAGCCGCAGCGGCAAGAGCAGTAGCTGCTGCAGCAGCTGCTACAGCCACACAACAGGAGCAGCAGCCCTACACTATCAGGTATTAAAGAAAGAAAAACATTTTGTTAGCTGCTGCTGCTGCAAATAAAGCAGCAGCAGGCGTTTGAATAGCTGTTTATTGGTTGTAGGGAGACGATACCAGCTGCAAAAATCGACCCCAGCAAGCTAGAAACGATCCCAGGCAGAGCGTCTGTTCCATGGGATACGATGGCAGCTGAGGAATAAAAACGATACCAGCTGGGGAGACGATCCCAGCTGAGCGGAGACAATCCCAGCTAAGGAAATGCCGACCCGAATGCACAGACAATCTCTGACGTGGAGGAAATCCCACCACAAAAGCGATCCCACCACACCGGGCGATCCCAGTGAGCTTTGGGGACAATCCCAGTTCTGGGGAGACGATCCAAGCTAGGGAGACGACCCCAGCTGATGAGACGATCCAAGTTAGGGGGAAGACTATCCCAGTTCTAGGGAGACGATCCCAGCAGGGGAGACGATCCCCCGAGTGCAGCAGGAGACAGCAGTCAAGAGTCGTTAAGAGGAGACAGAAGGACAACAGCGTCTCCTCTAACAAATATGAGAGGGAGCTTCCTAACAGTTTTCTGTAAACAGCACAAACCCCAAACCCTAAAGCTTAAACCCAAACCCTAAACCCTCGACAGGAGCACTTGGCCCGCTATATCTAAACCACCCTGCGACAGAGTCTAAGATTTAGGGTCTGCGCTGCAGCCGGGAATCTAGGGTTTGGGGTTTACCGATAGTTTGTTGTTCTCATCCACTACTGTGAGGGTCTCCTCGGCATTGGCGAGCACCAAATTTAGGTGGACATCGTATGACTAAAACACAGGACAAGCAATTAGCGTTTAGGGTTTACATCGGATTAGGATTTAGGAATTTGGGGCTGTTGTGAGGGTTTAGGTGGGCTAGGTACTTAGGGTTTGCCTTTAGGACAGTAATCGAAGCAGCAGAAACAGAGCAGCAGCAGCTACAACAACGAAAAAAGAAATAACAACCGAAACAAGTACAACAGCAACGGCAATAGCAGTAGACGCTGCTGCTGCTGTAGTGGGGGAAATTCCTACGTGCAAGGTCCCTTTGAGTTGTCTCTCTCCTCTGCACTTAACGAAGACCTTCTCCTCCATAGAAAGGCGGGCTATGTCCAAAGGCTCTGCAGGATCAGCGACAGCAGCAGCAGCAACAATAACGGCAGCATAAACAGTCGGGCTTGGACCACACACAGTTGGTGCTGCTGCTGCTGCACCAACTGAAGCAACTGCTACAGCTTAAACTGCAGCAGACGTGACAGCTTCAGCAGCAGCAGATCTTCCATACGCCACAGAAGGCAATAGCGAAGCCCGCCGATGCTACTGCTGCTCGAATTCTTCCTGTTGTTGTTCCAGCTGCTATGCTGCTTGCATGCGCTGCAGCGCTTGCTACTGCTGCTGCTCTCTTGCTGGTGCTGGTGCTGCGGCTATTGCTGCTGCCGCTGCTGTTGCTGCTACTACGAGGCATCGTACCTTGCAGCATCTGTGAATTTTTCATCTTGGAGGGAAGAAACAGGGACTGATCTCTTAGGGTTGGAGGTTTAGGGCCTGAGGATGGCGATTTGGGTTTAGGGTCTAGGGCTTAGGGCTTCGGGGTTGCAGAAGCAAGCTTCCAGTCGGTTTCTGAAGAAGAGCAAAAAATTCATTCAACGAAACAAATTCATGGTATGAAGCAGCCATCCTGGTTGTACGACCGCTGCTAATGCTGCTACTGATGCTGCTGCTGCTCTCGTTGCATGCATCAGGAAGCCTCTGGGGTCCACCGCAGCAGCAGCACTGCTGCACCAATGTGTGAAATAGCCGGAGATTATACTCATCTTTATGGGAACAACAATAACAACGGATATTGTTAAAGACAAACAGTAGCAACAGCAGGAGCAGCAGCTGCTGCAGCAGGAGCAGGAGCAACACCACCTGTCGGCTGCCCTACACAGTAGCAAAATCTTAACCCAAAGTAATATGCTTGAAACCCTTCTTAATCATTCTCTTTAAACACGTGCTTGTGTATCCTCAACTGCAAGCCTGAGCCTGAAACCCTTTTTAAACCCTCTATAGGCACGGTCTTGGACCTGCCTCAATCGGGAATCGGCAGCACCAGCAGCAGCTGCAGCTGATGCTGCAACTGTAGGTATTCGGTGCAGTACCACACGTAGAGTAACAGGGCCCAGTATACACAGCAGCAGCCGCAGCCCCTGATGCTGCAGTAGGTCACTAGGAAAATGCCGCCTGAGGAGGCAAGTGCCGCAGCCGGAGATGCTGCTGCCTGTCATCAGAAGCAGAAGCAGCAGCAGGGAAAGTTCGTGCGGTTGCTCGCGGAAAAGGGGAAAGGCGACTTGGCTCTTGTCAACACCGTTTCAGGTACTAAGCCCTAAGCCCTCAAGAATAGAATGCAGTTTCAGTTCGCCCCTAGACAGGCGTTTAAGCGTAAAGCTTAAAGTATAAGCGTTTGGATTTATGGCTTGTGGTTTAGGGTTTGTGTTTTCTGCAGGCGATGCTTACCCTCCTACTGGAAATTTCCCCCTGCCAGCCACAGTAGACAGCAGCAGCAGCAGCCGCAGCCGCGGCAGCAGCAGCACCTGTAAGGCCTACTCCATACTGCCTCCAGCATTTCGAGCAGCTTCTACACAAACCCTAAACATCTGCTTCCCCGGTGTATCCTGGGCGGGTTTGTGCTCACCAGCAGCAGGACAAGCAGCAGCAGCTGCTGCAGAAGTGGGGAGAGAGTTTAACCGACGTGTTGATGCTTCTGCTGATCCTGCAAGACACACGTGGATCCTTGTTCACATGCAGCAGCAGCAACAACAGCAGCAGCAGCAGCAGGCAGTTGCTTGCGGGGCTCGTGAATCTGCGTGGTCGCCCAAATCTTGCTCCTCGAGGGCAGCAGCAGCAACCCCAGATGCAGCAGCAGCAGCAGCATCAGCAACCCCCGGCTGCTCCCTTACTACCCGTCAGGCCCTATTCTTGCAGCAGTGGCGCTGCAACATTGCTGCACTGCTGGAGGCGCAACGCTTGCCTGAGGTGCTGCAGCAGCAGCTGGCTGCCTCAGCAATAGCAACAACAGCAACAGGAGCAGCAGCAACCACAGCAGAAGCAGAAGCATCGCCTGCACCTACTCTAGCGACTGCGCAGCGGCAGCTGCAGGCAGCGAGACGGAACATTGCCTCTCGCTATGCCTTCCTTGTAGAAGAAAGCCGACAGCAGCAGCAACAGCAGCAGCAACAAAAACAGCAACATCCCTGTCCGTCAGCCAACAGCAACAGCAACGGCAACAACAGCAGCAGGACCCCAGAGGAAGCGCAGCTGGCTGGATGGCATTGGCCTTCGACGTTGCTGCAGCAGCGGGAAACAGCAAAGTCTCTAGATGCCGCACTAGCGCAGCAAATCAGAAACCAAAGAGTACATCTGCTGATGATGCCGCTGCTGCTGGTGTTGTTGTTGCTGCTGTTGTTGCTCCTGCTGCAATTGCTTTGCTACTGCGGCTGCTGTGGCTGTTCTTGCTGCCGGGGCTGTTGTAATTGCCGCTGCTGCACGTGCAGTTGCTGGTTCAGGCGCTTCTGCAGTGCCGTCAGCTGTTGATGCAGTTGCTGCAGTTGCTGCAGCAGCATCCAGAGGGCTTTGGCTGCATCTGCGGGGGCTCGAGACTCTGTTGCCTCATTGCTAATATGTAATCTGGTGTTGCTGCTACTGCAGGCTGCCCAGCGCCAGCTTGCGTCGAGGACCCACAAGTTGCCCCGTCTCCTGTGGCGCCTTCTTGCAGAAGCGAAAGAAGTAGGAGGAGCTGCAGCAACAACAGTCCCAGCGGCAGCCACAGCAGCGGCAGCTGCTGCTGTTCCTGTTGCTAGTCTACAGCAGCGTAAAGGGAGCAAGCTGCAAGAGTAGCAACAGCGGAGAGTGAAAAAGGCCTAGTTGTAAGGTGAACAAGTTTGCGAACTGCAACTCCTTCCGCTTTTCTTGCTCCTGCTACTGTTGTTGCTGCTGCTACTGTTGCAGGTCGAGAGGCAGCAGCGCATCGTGCTGTATGAGCAGAGCTCGCGGGTGTACGGACGGCGGGACCTCTTTGCAGACTGGAGCGGCGAGCACCACCGCATGCGTCGAGCGTTTGTGCTGCAGCTGCAGCAGCAGCAGCAGGTGCTGCAGCAGCAACAGCAGCAACAGGTTAAGCAACTGCAGCAGGAACTCGATCGCTATCGACTAAAAGTGCAGCAAAAATCAGAGACAAACAGAGAAGACAGAAAAAAAATGGAAAAGCAGCAAAGCGAGTTGAGGGCTCTACAAAGAAGACTCCATAAAAAGAAGTGCGCACACAGTCCTGCTGGCGGTGGTGCTGCTGCTAGTGCTACTTTGCTGCTGCAGCACTGCCCCTTGTACGCCACAGTAGCAGCAGGAAGGTGCCGACAGCAGCAGGGCAACGCCAGCGCAATGATGCTGCTGGCGTTGTTGTTATTGTTGTCGTTGTTGCTGTTGCCGCACGGCGTTTGCATTGTTTAATGCCGCTTGTTTTCATGTGCTGTTCCTCTCTAGGCAACAGCAGCAGAAGCGCCGCCTGCTGCTACTCCACATCAAGAGGCAGGCAGCTCCGTTGCTTCTGCGGCAACCAAGGCAGCAGCAGCAGCAGCAACAGCAGCAGCAGGTGCACTTGCTGCAACAGAGACTCGAGCAACAACAGCAGGCCCTTGATAACGCCTTGGCGCTGCTCATACAAACCCAACAAGTCTTAGAGGACTCAGCCTCCTCCTCTGATGCTGCTGCTGCTGCTTCTGCGCGGCAGCAGCAGCAGCAGCGTCTGCAGCAGAGGCTGCAGCAGCAGCAGCAGCTTCAGCAAGAGCAAAGACACTCACAACATGGCCAGCTTCAGCAGCAGCACGTGCAGCCTCACGAGCAGCAGCAGCAGGAGCAGCTGCTGCTGCTGCAAATGCACCAACAGCAACTGCAGCAGCAGCAAAAACGGGTATCTAGCAGCCTCGGAGGTGAGCCGCAAGTAGGGAGAGGTACTCGCTGAGTAGCTGCTGTTGCTGCCATATGGCTTAGGTTTCAGGGCTTATGCGTTAGGGTTTAGGACTTAGTTATGGTGAATGCAGACTCGTCCGCCAGGGTCCCGCCGCTAAAGCGTCGCTGCAGCGCAGCACAAGACACTGCGCAGCAGCAGGAGCAGAAGCAGCAGCGAGAAGAGAAACTCATGAGACATGCCGGATCAGATGCAAATGGGAAATCGGCTGCAGTGGCTGCTGCAGCTGCTCCTGGAGCAAGCCATCTGCCGCCGAGCAGTATGCGACTGGTGATTCGACCCATGAATGTTGGTGCTGCTGCGTCCGAACAGCCGCAACAGCAACAACAGCAGGAGCCATTCACGGCGAACATGCTGGCATTTACTGACCGCTGCGGCAGCTTGAGGGATCAACACCAGGGACAGCAGCACCACCACCACAACCACCTGCGACAGCAGCAAGAGCAGCAGCAGGTTTCAACATCATCAGCAGCAAACTATCATCTGAAGCAAAACCTGGAGAGTACTAGCATGATGATGGAAGTTCGTCTACACCCTAAACCCTGAAACTGAAATGATGGCATCTCGTGAATCGGCAGATCCTACTCCATCAAGGAGTTGCCTTGCTGCTGCACATTTGCTGCTTCTGACTCGCTGCTGCTGCTGCTGCTGCTTTACGGAAGCGTCGGTGCTGCTGCTGTTGCTTTGCAGCTGATTCCTTCCTCCTGATGGTGTTTTGCTGCTGCTCAGGAAGAGCAGCCGCTGTGCTGCAGCAGCGGCAGCGAGAAGGGATCTTTGCTGGCGCCCTCCACGTCGGCTGTTGCTGCTGCTGCTGTAGCAGGAGATACCGGCCTTTTGCAAGACGTTACAGCAGATCCAGAAGGAAGCAGCTGCGCCAATCATTACATGCAGGCCGACACAGCTGCAGCAGCAGGATCTGCTGCTGCAGCAGCTGCTGCTGCTGGTGGAGCAGGCAGCGTAAATGGCACTGCAGCTGCAGCGAGCGATTCCTGGGATCGTCTTCACCACGCCAACAGCAGCAGTAGCAGCAACGGTGACTTTGAGAGCGACAGCCAGAACAGTTGGCACGAGAGCGGTAGCGACAGCAACAGCCGCAGCAGCAGCAGCAACGGCAGCAGCACCAGCAGCAACAGCAGCAGCACCAGCAGCTGGCGCAGGGGCGCTGCTTCCGGGCCGCTGCTTGCAAACGCTGAAAGAGCAGCAGCAGCAGCAACAACAGCGGGAGCACCGGCAATAGGGAAATACTCGGCGCTTCTGAGTGCTGCAGCAGCTGCTGGAGGCCTCAGTGGAGAGGCGTTGCAGCAGCTGGCTTGGCTTGACGAGAGACGTGCCGACAGAACGTAAACCCTAAACCCTAATTTAACCCTAAACGCTAAACCTCAGAAAAACCCTTGACCGTGAGGAAGCCCCCCATGTGCAAGGCCAGTGGCTCCAATCCAGATTACATGCTTTGTCTTCGAAAGATAACTGTCTCAACATATGGTTTAGGGCTTAGGGTTTAGGGATTAGGGTTGGTTTCGCAGGGTGGTTCCCCCTAGCCAAGATCCTTACCGAGACGGTTCCCTCTTCACAGAGTGTTTACACCTAGAGGTGGGTGGCTAGGTTCCCAAGTGTTTTCTATTAGGGTTAAAGGTATGTATTTCAGGGTTTAGGAATTCGGTTTGGGATTTGTGTTTCCGCAGACGTCACTCTTCTCGCTGCTCCGCCTGGCCAGTACCGACAGCCCGCCTCCTGACATTGTGGCCAATATTCTTCAGGTGAGGCCTAAACCGTATTTGTAAACCCCAATTCTAAAGGTTGAACCCCAGCCTTTAAGCGTAACCCCAAAACCAGACAAAACGTAGATCCGCAGAGAAATACTTAAAACATACCTCTAACCCTAACCCTCTACCCTGCTTCTAAAACTTAGACTAGGAGGAGCACTTTAGAGCGCCAAAAGAAGGGCACCTCTGTTGCTGCTGCTGCCGCTACTGGTGCTGCTTCAGTTGAATCGACTGCTCTTGGAAGCCAAGCGGCAACTGGATGCGGGTCGCTACCGCCTCCTCAAGCAGATGAAGCTACTGCTGGCGGAGGTGAGCACCTGAGGGCTCTGAGGGTTTAGGTTTTTTCTTGCTTTGGATTCAGGGCGTACGGTGTATCATCTACTAGTTTACAGATGAGGGTTTAGAATTGAGTAGACTATAGAGTTTAGGCTTAAGGCTATAGAGTTTATTGTTGTCGGGATTCCACACTAGACGGTATAGGCTGGAAGGGGGAATGCTCAGGTTTTAGGGTTTAGGGTTGAAGGTTTAGGGTTTACTGCTTGGCTGCAGTCCAACTCTCCCTTTAACAACTTTCACCAGCTAAGGCGGGGCTACCGCCTGCTAAACATGCTCGGCCGAGGCGGCTTTGCAGAAGTGTGGGAGGTGAGGCAAAGGCCTAAACCCTAATCCCTAGAGGGCACCCCATTGAAGCATGAGCTGCTCTTACGCCGATGGATTTGGGTTATCAGGGTTTTGTTCTTTTTCTCGTTTTGGTTTTGCCATTGTGGTGTCGTTACTTGTCTTTGTCGTGTCTCCACTGACTCCACATCTGCTGTTCAGATGGATATAGGGTTTAGGGTTTAGGGGTTTTGGGGGTTCAGGTTTTCGACCCACTGACATGCTCCGTAGCAGCAGCCAAGCTTCATGTTCTGTCGTCAGTTAAGCGAGAAAGGGAAAGGCTAAAGATCGTTAAACGCGTGCAAAATGAGATTGAAATACACAAAGATATTAGGCCGCATCCTCACGTAATACGCTAAACAATACATCCGCCAAACCCCTCAGAATCCCCTAGGCGGACACCGACGCACAGCAATCACATTGAAGTGTCACCCATAAATCACAAATCCCTAATGAGACAGGAGCAGGCAAAACTACAAATGGAAACCCTAAACCAAGACCACCTTAAGCCTAAGGATCTAATTTTCAGGGTTTAGGGTTTACAGCTTGTGCTGCAGATCGTGGAAATGAAGGCCTGTTTTGAGATGGGCAATGACGTCCTCGCCAGCATTCTCCAGTTCTGTGAAGGTCCCAATCATAAGCCCTAGGCCTTAACCGTTGTTAACCAGGAAAAGTTCATGAGGATCCAGGCAGCCAGGGAGAGGCGAAAAAAGGCAGAAATAGCTGTAGCCGCATCCCGCAACAGGACTGGCAGAAGCCGCAGCAGGAGCAGCAGCGTTAGGGGTTTTGTTTGTGTTTTCCAGGAGGTGATCTCGACCACTACTTGAAGATTTCGGGGCCTCTGGAGGAGCCCTTGGCGGCTCGTTGGATCCGGCAGATTCTGCTGTAAGACTGGCCTCTAGCTACTTATACGTTTACCTAGCGAGCACGCTTGCACGCTAGTCGTTGGATAGCAAGATTAATGTGTAGGAGGGTAGCTAGCTTAGCAGATGGCTAACTACCGGAGCATATTGTTGGGTAGCCGGGTGGATGCTGGGTAGCTAACTGGATAGCGAGCTGGGTAGCTAGATGGATAGCCAGCTAGCTAGCTAGCTGGGTAGCTAGCCGAGTTGGTGGGCTATGCCATTCTTCTGTGTCAGGGCGCTGCACTACTTGAAGCATCAACCCAACGGCAGCATTTACCACCTGGTGAGCATGAAACCCAAAACCCTACACCCTAGGGTGGAGGTTTTGCCCCGAATGCAGTACGTCTTGAGCGCCCAGTTTCCAGAGGGGTGTTTCCGCTCCTCTGCGGGCGCAGCATTTTGGTCTCTGGCACGATTAGGTGCATGCAAGCTGCGCTCATGCATGCGCCGTTTATGGGGATTTCAGGACGTGAAGCCGGGGAACGTCTTGTTGCAGGAAGGTGACTGCAAGCTGGCAGACTTTGGACTCAGTTGCTTCGTCCCCAGGGGGGAGACAAAGCCATTTACAGGTGGAGGGACGCTGTGGTATCAGCCTCCCGAGTGTCTGCTGCTTCAACAGCAGCAGCAAGGCCGGCAGCAACATCAGCAACCACACGAGCAACCAGCCCGCATAGACACCATTGCCCAAGACCGCATCAAGAAGGAGCCGTCTCCCAGAAACCAGCAGCAACAGCAACAGCAGCAGCAACAGCAGCAGCAAAAGCAGCTGCAACAACAGCAGCAGCAGCCTCTACTGGTGCTGGCGGATGAGAAAGTGGGCAGCCAGTGCTGCCCAGGTGGCGGCGAGCTTGCTCTTGCTGTTGCGTAGTTGCTGATGCTGGCTATCTGCGTTGCTGCTGTTGCTGTTGTTGCTGCTGCTGTTTATGTTGCCTTGGTGTCTGGTATTTGCATTGCTTTTGCCGCTGCTGCAGATTGACATATGGGCAGTGGGTTGTATCCTATACGAGATGCTTTTCAACAAGTAAGTACATTTCATGTGCCTCCTACATTTACTGCTTCTGCTGCTTCAGTAGGAACATCAAGTACGGCAGCAGGACAAGTAGCCACAGCACAAGCAGCCTTTGCAACTGCAGTAGCAGCAGGCGCCCCGGCCGGTGTTACGTGCATTGAGCCAGCTGCTGTTTCTGCAGTAGCAGCAGCAACACCAACTTGCAGCAGCACCAACAGCAGCAACAGCTGCAGGGCTAGGTATGTGTTTGCTCCTGCAGGCGGCCTTTCTGCCGCGGCCTCCCCCCCGGACACGCCGACCCTTCTGGTGGGATGAGCTCTGCTGCTGTATCACCGTTTTAGCTGCTGCTGTAGCTGCTGCTTCTTTTGCTGCCGTTGCAGTTGCTATCGGCTGCTGTAGGTTTTTCTGCTGCAGCACATATAATCGCGAACGCCAAGGAGGGGTTCATTGTCCCTAACGGGCCCAGAAGGATCTCCGATGCAGCAGAAGTGAGGAACGGCTTGCAGTAGCACATGCAGTAACAGCAGCAGCCGGCCTGCTGCAACACATGCAGCTGGCGGTGCTGCATGCGGTCCACAAATGGCTGCGGGTATTGGTGTGGTCCTGGGGAGCTGCGGCTGCTCGTGCTGTCGATGGTGTTGTTGCTGCAATTACGGCTGTGTTTCTCGACCGATTCCTATGTCACTTTGGCTGGAAACGCTACCGGGATACCTGATGCATGCGCCTGTGCTGCGTCTGCTGCTGTTGCTACTGCTGCTGTTCCTGCAGGACATGCTGCGGCGTTTGCTTGCCTACGATCCTCGGGAGCGGCTGTCCTTAGAAGAGGCCTTGGAGCATCCTTTCCTACGCAAACCCTCAGCTGGGGCTAAGTTGGCCGACAGAATTGAGGAGACACTTCTTGCACTGGAGAAACAATAGCAGCAGCGAGCTGCTGCTGTCTGCCTGAAAGAGCTGTTGCTGCCGCAGCAGCAGCAGCACGTAGACAGGAAACAATCTTTTTGCACCGGTCACCATGGGCAGCAAGCTGCAGCGGTTGCTGCTCCTGTCTGCTGCGCGTGTAGTGACTGTTGCTGCCCCACCGGCAGCAAGCCGGCAGGAGTCCCCGAATAGCAGGCACAATGCGGGGAGCAGCACGCTTAGCAGCAGCTGTTGCTGGAAGAGACATGGACAGAAAGAGACAGAGTCTGTCTCTAGTGACAACAACAGACCCACAAACATGTAAAGATGCATGCACGCCAGTAGAGCGAGAGAGAAAGAGAAATATATTTACAGAGAAAAAGATAGACAAAAAGCAGCAGTGACACAGGGGCAAACAGACAAGTACCAGCAGACACCGAGACAAGAAAGGCAGAGGAAAACAGCGACACAGACACAAGGTGACACAGATATGACAAGGAAACGACAAGGAAACGGAGGCGGAAAAGCCACAACAAGCTAATCCGAAATTCGGGGTGCATTTGTATTCCTCCGAGAACGTAATAAAGCAGAGGCGCAGCGGGGTGGTCACAGGCCTAAGGCATCTCTGCAGCAAATGCAGCAGGCAGCAGCAGCTGCAGCAGCAGCTGCTGCAGCGAATGGAAGGGTTGCAAGAATAGCTGTAGCTTTGTTTCAAGATGGCTTGCTACTGTTTGTTTGGCTCTTTCTGCTTTTACAGTGGAGACTTTGTTTTCCAGTGCATAAGGAAACGAGTTTATATATATATATATATATAT